>NW_027397075.1:11674591-11779673 GCF_003265705.2 Callorhinus ursinus | reverse complement strand
CCAGCAGGAGAAGAGAAATCATAAAGATCAGAGCAGAAATCAATGAACTAGAAACCAAAAGAACAGTAGAACAGATCAACGAAACTAGGAGCTGGTTCTTTGAAAGAATTAACAAGATTGATAAACCCCTGGCCAGACTGATCAAAAAGAAAAGAGAAATGACCCAAATCAACAAAATCATGAATGAAAGAGGAGAGATCACAACCAACACCAAAGAAATACAAACAATTATAAAAACATATTATGAGCAACTCTATGCCAGCAAATTAGAGAACCTGGAAGAAATGGGTGCATTCCTAGAGATTATCAACTACCAAAATTGAACCAGGAAGAAATAGAAAACCTGAACAGACCTATAACCACTAAGGAAATTGAAACAGTCATCAAAAATCTCCCAAGAAACAAAAGCCCAGGGCCAGACGGCTTCCCAGGGGAATTCTATCAGACATTTCAAGAAGAATTAATACCTATTCTCCTGAAACTGTTCCAAAAAATAGAAATGGAAGGGAAACTTCCAAACTCATTTTATGAGGCCAGCATTACCTTGATCCCAAAACCAGACAAAGACCCCATCAAAAAAGAGAATTACAGACCAATATCCTTGATGAACATGGATGCAAAAATTCTCACCAAAATACTAGCCAATAGGATCCAACAGTACATTAAAAGAATTATTCACCATGACCAAGTGGGATTTATTCCTGGGCTGCAAGGCTGGTTCAACATCCGCAAATCAATCAACGTGATACAATACATTAACAAAAGAAAGAGCAAGAATCATATGATCCTCTCAATAGATGCAGAAAAAGCATTTGACAAAGTACAACATCCTTTCTTGATCAAAACTCTTCAGAGTATAGGGATAGAGGGTACATACCTCAATATCATAAAAGCCATCTATGAAAAACCTACAGCGAATATCATTCTCAATGGGGAAAAGCTGAGAGCTTTTCCCCTAAGGTCAGGAACGCGGCAGGGATGTCCACTATCACCACTGCTATTCAACATAGTATTAGAAGTCCTAGCCACAGCAATCAGACAACAAAAAGAAATCAAAGGCATCCAAATCGGCAAAGAGGAAGTCAAACTCTCACTCTTTGCAGATGATATGATACTGTATGTGGAAAACCCAAAAGACTCCACCCCAAAACTGCTAGAACTCATACAGGAATTCAGTAAAGTAGCAGGATATAAAATCAATGCACAGAAATCAGTGGCATTCCTATACACCAACAACAAGACAGAAGAGAGACAAATCAAGGAGTCGATCCCATTTACAATTGCACCCAAAACCATTAGATACCTAGGAATAAATCTAACCAAAGAGGCAAAGGATCTGTACTCAGAAAACTATAAAATACTCATGAAAGAAATTGAAGAAGACACAAAGAAATGGAAAAACGTTCCATGCTCATGGATTGGGAGAATCAACATTGTGAAGATGTCAATGCTACCTAGAGCAATCTACACATTCAATGCAATCCCCATCAAAATACCATCCACTTTTTTCAAAGAAATGGAACAAATAATCTTAAAATTTGTATGGAACCAGAAGAGACCCAGAATAGCCAGAGGAATACTGAAAAAGAAAAGCAAAGCTGGCGGCATCACAATTCCGGACTTCCAGCTCTATTACAAAGCTGTCATCATCAAGACAGTTTGGTACTGGCACAAAAACAGACACATAGATCAATGGAACAGAATCGAGAGCCCAGAAATGGACCCTCAACTCTATGGTCAACTTATTTTTGACAAAGCAGGAAAGAATGTCCTATGGCAAAAAGACAGTCTCTTCAACAAATGGTGTTGGGAAAATTGGACAGCCACATGCAGAAGAATGAAACTGGACCATTTCCTTACACCACACACAAAAATAGACTCCAAATGGTTGAAAGACCTAAACGTGAGACAGGAGTCCATCCAAATCCTAAAGGAGAACACAGGTAGCAACCTTTTCGACCTTAGCCGCAGCAACTTCTTCCTAGAAACATCGCCAAAGGCACGGAAAGCCCGGGCAAAAATGAACTATTGGGATTTCATCAAGATAAAAAGCTTTTGCACAGCAAAAGAAACAGTCCACAAAACCAAAAGACAACCGACAGAATGGGAGAAAATATTTGCAAATGACATATCAGATAAAGGGCTAGTATCCAAAATCTATAAAGAACTTATCAAACTCAACACCCAAAGAACAAATAATCCAATCAAGAAATGGGCAGAAGACATGAACAGACATTTCTCCAAAGAAGACATCCAAATGGCCAACAGGCACATGAAAAAGTGCTCAACATCACTCGGCATCAGGGAAATCCAAATCAAAACCTCAATGAGATACCACCTCACACCCGTCAGAATGGCTAAAATTAACAAGTCAGGGAACAACAGATGTTGGCGGGGATGTGGAGAAAGGGGAACCCTCCTACACTGTTGGTGGGAATGCAAGCTGGTGCAACCACTCTGGAAAACAGTATTTGAGGTTCCTCAAACAGTTGAAATTAGAGCTACCGTTCGATCCAGCAATTGCACTACTGGGTATTTACCCCAAAGATACAAATGTAGGGACCCGAAGGGGTATGTGTACCCCAATGTTTATAGCAGCAATGTCCACAATAGCCAAACTGTGGAAAGAGCCAAGATGCCCATCGACAGATGAATGGATAAAGAAGATGTGGTATATATACACAATGGAATATTATGCAGCCATCAAAAGGAATGAGATCTTGCCATTTGCAACGACGTGGATGGAACTGGAGGGTGTTATGCTGAGTGAAATAAGTCAATCAGAGAAAGACATGTATCACATGACCTCACTGATATGAGGAATTCTTAATCTCAGGAAACAAACTGAGTGTTACTGGAGTGGTTGGGGGTGGGAGGGATGGGGTGGCTGGGTGATAGACATTGGGGAGGGTATGTGCTACGGTGAGCGCTGTGAATTGTGCAAGACTGTTGAATCACAGATCTGTACTTCTGAAACAAATAACGCAACATATTTTAAGAAAAAAGGAAAAGAAGAAGATAACAGGAGAGGAAGAAAAGGGGAGTATGTCAGAGGGGGAGACGAACCATGAGAGATGATGGACTCTGAAAAACAAACTGAGGGTTCTAGAGGGGAGGGGGGGAGGGGGATGGGTTATCCTGGTGATGGGTATTGAGGAGGGCACGTTCTGCATGGAGCACTGGGTGTTATGAACAAACAATGAATCATGGAACACTGCACCAAAAACTAATGATGTAATATATGGTGATTAACATAACAATAAAAAAATTAAAAAAAAAGACACATTTTGTAGTTGTAAATGTGGAATTAAATGAAATGTTTTTTTCCCCCTCTTCTGAGGGGGCCCTTATACTGAGGATATAGATTCTCTAGACTTGAGTAAAACAAAAGTGTGCCTCATGGCTGCCTCCTGCCCCTTCCATACCTAGTGGGGAGGGAGGAAGGGGTCTCTGAACCAAGCAGTAAGGAGTTCAGTTTCCTGGCCATGGGGTGGGGATTGGGTGGTCATCCCCCCAGCCTGAGAGGCCCCATGAAGGGTGTGAGTCAGGCCATCTGGTCAGGGAGACTCAGTGGTTTCACCAGTGGGTCTCAGCAGAACACAGAACAGACTTGAGTGAATGCTGTAGTTTCCTAGGGCTTCCACAACACATCACCACAAACTTGGTGGCTTAGAACAACAAAAACTTCTTTCACAGTTCTGGCAGCCAGAAGTCTGAAATCAAGGTGCTGGCAGTGTCACACTTCCTGCTAAGGCTCAAGGGGAGGATCCTTCCTTGCTTCTTCCAGCTTCTTGTGACTCCTGGTGTTCTTTGGTTTGTGGCTGCATCCTCCCAGTCTCTGCCTCTGTCTTCACATGGCCTTCTTTCCTGCATATCTGTGTCTTTTCTGTCTCTTATAAGGACACTCTCATCAGATTTAGGGCCTGCCCTAATGATCTCATCTTAATTCTTACATCTGCAAAGACCCTATTTCCAAATAAGGTCATACTCTGAGGCTTGGTGTAGACAGGATTTGGGGGTGGAGGGAGGGATACTATTTAACTCACTATAGGGAGTGTTCTGGTATACTTGGAGTTGCCCTAGGCAAAAGGCTAGGATTTTCTGAGGCTGAATGGGTGTTACTCTGGCAGCCAGGCAGTCACAGGCTAGGCACAGAGCAGTTAGGGAGTATTCACCTGCAAGCAACTAAGAACCAACTCTCAGCAGGTGAGTGGGAAGGTCCATAAGGAGCCTGGAGGTTGGTCTTTCTGGGGATGGTTCAGCAGCTTCACGATTATCAGGGCTCTAGGCTGGGGATTCTGCAGTTCTCTTGGATTTTCTCTCTCGGTTTCAAGATGGCTTCTGTGAGCTGAGCAGGAAATCTTTACACAGCTCCATCCAAAGGTGTGAAATGTGAGTGAGGGAGGGAGTGCTGGGGATGGCCAGGGCTCTGTGTGTGTGTGTGTGTGTGTGTGTGTGTGTGTGTGTGTGTGTGTGTGAGAGAGAGAGAGAGAGAGAGAGAGAGAGAGAGAGAGAGAGAGATTTTCTTATGAAGGAGGAGATGTCTTTCCTAGGAGACCTTCCTTTTACATCTTATTGGTCGAGATTGGGTCACATGGCTACCCCAGCTGCAAGGGAGGCTGGGAAAGCAAGCATGTCTTGTTCGGTCTCTGTAGACAGAGGCAAGAGAGAAAGAAAGAGCTGTGGAGGGGTCACTACCCATGCACATACAACCCTCCAAATCTTCCAAATAAATCACCAGTAAATCCGTTATGCTCTTCCATGCTCTTCCTACTGCAACAAGTCATATCTTGATCACTTAAGATCTGTGTGTGTCAACTCATGTCATGGATGGTCTCATTATGAGGCAGCTTTTGTTTGGAGGGCTCGTGCTCCAAGAGGGGGACTTTCTGGAGAAACCCTCTTAAATCAGTAGCTTTAGTTATTTTCCTCACAAGTAGGACAATGCTGAAACAAACATGCTTGTCCATAAATATTCGTACATCCACAATTGTATTTTGGGATGTGGGATTGCTGTGCTCAAATACCCTGTATGTTCCTGTTGGGAGCTTTCTCCAGGCCTGGATGTGGATCTTGCTTGCTCATCTTCAAGCCAATCATAGCCCGAAGTTTTCAGGGACAACTGAGCAGGAATATGCATTTCTTTTGCTTCCCCTTCGAATCCATTATCTCGACCTGCCGTCCCTTGCCTGTTTTGACAGTGAGGTTCTCTGATGACTCTGGAGCTGTTGTATACATTATTCATACATCTTTTTATATCACCTACTGTGGCACCAGCTGGGGACAGCAAATACTACAAACATGGCACCAATAAAAAAGAATGTGTAATCAGTCTTTAAAAATTCCTTCTTGTCTGCCAAGGGCAGCACGTGAGGGTGAAAGTGAGCAGCTGGCTGGTCCTGCTAATTTTGAGGCGGCTTTACGCTGAAAATGATGGTTGCTTCACCATCAGTCTCTCTCTGACCTCTGGAAGAGGCAGATCCCAGGGGCCTGAGCAGATTTGATGGGGAGGGAGTACATATCCAATGCCACAAGTGAGGGGAAAAAGTAAAACATATCTTCTCCAGAAGTAGGGGGTATTATACCACCTTTATCTCTCAGATGCTGACAGAGAGGTGGGGCTTGTTGGTTATTGCTTATTTATTGTTTTCCTTCCATTTTGTTTTATTGAGACACAATATACATTAAAGTGTACTTATCTTAAATTTGCAATTTGATGATTTTTTTTACACACCTATATACCCGTTGTTGTGGTTTCAGTTGTGTCCTCACAAAAGATATGTGGAAGGTCTTAACCCCCAGGACCTCAGAATGTGACCCAATTTGGAGGCAGGGTTGTTGCAGATGTAATTAGTTAAGATAAGATCATGCTGGATTGGGGTGGGCTCTTAGTCCAATACGACAGGTGTCTTTTTTTTTTAATTTTAAAAAATTTTTATCTATTTGAGAGAGTGAGCAAGCAAGAGAGAGAGAGAGAGAGAGAGAGCACGAGCAAGGGGAGAGGGAGAAGCAGGCTTCCCACCGAACAGGGAGCCTGATGTGGGGCTTGATCCTAGGACCCTGGGATCACAACCTGAGCCAAAGGCAGACGCTTAACTGACTGAGCCACCCAGGCGCCCCTCACAGGTGTCTTTATAAGAAGAGGGGAATTTGGACACAGGCACACACACACGGAGAAGGCCACATGGAGGTGAAGCTACAGATTGAAATTATGCCTCTACAAGCTAAGGAAGGCAAGGAGTGCTGGCAGCCACCAGAAGCTGGAAGAGGTTGGGAAGGATTTCTCTTCTAGAGCCTTCAGAGAGAGAGCATGGCCATGCTGACACATCCTTATCTCAAGACTCTGGCCTCCAGAACTGTGAAACAGCAAATTTCTATTGTGTTAAGCCACCTACTTTGTGGTCCTTTGTTATGGAAGAGTAGCAAAGTGACCACTCATGTGACCACCACGGAGATGCAGATATAGAACCTATTTAGTGCCCAGAAGTTTCCCTTGGGCCCTTCTAAGATTATAACCTCTTTCTCCACCTGAGGTAACCATCTGTTCTGATTTCTATCACCATTGGTGTGTTTTGCCTATTCTTGAACTTTGTGTAACTGAAATTGTGCAGTAGGAACTCTTCTGTGTCTGGCATCTTTCACTCAGCATCATATCTGAGATTTCTTCATTGTGTTGTGTGTGAAGATTACTGGTGATTTTTTTCCATAAATATTTACTCATCACCTGTGATGTATTGTGGTAGGCCCTGAGGTTATGAGGACTATAGGGGTTCTCTGTCCAATTTGGAAGAGAGAATTGTAAACTACTCACCACGAGATGATGTGGACATGTGTTGATAAGGGTTTGGACTTTGGAAGCCTGCAGAGCATGGGGAATCCAGGACAGTCTCCACAAAAGTGATGAAGTTCATACTGAACATTTTGGGGTAGTAGACTAGTTTGAGTGGATGCACGGAGCGGGGTGCAGGGATGTGTGCAGGGAACTGTGAAGAGTCCGGTGTGGCTCAGGAATAAGACATCATAGGCAAGTGAGAGATATTTATTGATTAGTGCAGGGATTGGCAATAGCCTTTGGGTCAAAACTTGCCCACCACCTGCTTTTGTAAATAAAGTTTTGTGGAACACAGCCACTCCCATTCCTTTACATATGATGTATGGTTGCTTTGGCATTATGACTGCAGCCTTGAGTAATCATGACAGAGGCCATATGGCCCAAAAAACCTAAAATATTTATTATTTTGACCTTTACAAAAAAATAGGTGATACCTGGTCTAGTGTATGCCAGAAGCTGGGCTTAAGTGCTCTTTCGTTATATTTCTATTTAATAACTACAGTGACTCTGCAAGAGAGCCATTATTGCCCCTACTTTAAAGATGAGAATCCTTAGGCTCAGAGAGGTAAAGTGATTTTTCAAGGTCGCAGCCAGCAAGAGGAGGAACTGGATCTGTCTTGAGTTCAAAGGAGCTTCTCCAGAGTAACTGGAATCTCTTTACCAATTAGCAGTCATTGTAGGAAATAGTTTGAGGCCAGATTGTGGAGAGTCACTCATTCATTTTCATCTTTGGGCAATGGGGAGATGGTGAAGGTTCTTGAGAAAGGGAATAGTGTGATCAGGCCAGTTTGAAATCATCATATCCATGTGCCTTCCTGGGTGTGGGGTCTAAGACTCATCAAGAAGGGTTTGCACTCATCCACAAAATTTTTCTCAGGAGGATCATTCATTTAGCAAAGGAAAAGTGCTGACCAGTATTCTGCATTGCTGAGTTATGTCTTGGAGCTGGAGTCTCTCTTGACACAGCCCTAAGGATGGTGAGTAGAGAGGAGGGGAGTCTTTCAGTCTAGTATCTAGATTAGATCTAAATCTAGGTTTAGATCTGAGCATACACATGCCAGTCTCTGTACTACAGGTTTCTACACATACACATTACCTCATCTTATCCTCATTATTGTCCAAGAAACAGGTGCTATTATCAGCCCTCCTGTACAGATGGAGAGGATAAGAGACTTATCCCTGCGAAGGTAGACTAGTAGTTTCAGGGCCTACAGGGAGAGGGAAATGGAAAGTGACTGCTAATAGGTATGGGGTTTCTTTTGGGGGTGAAACAAATGTTCTGGAATTCCAGAACTACCATGGTGATAGTTACACAACTTTGTGAATATTCTCCAAAATGCTGAATTGTACACTTTAAAAGGGTGAATTTCTTGATATGTGAATTATATCTCAGTGGGATGCCACTTTACACCCATGAGGATGGCTATCATAAAAAAGACATAATAACAGGGGTTGGCAGGGATGTGGAGAAATTGGAACACTCATGCATTGCTGGTGGGAAAGTAAAACGGTGCAGCTGCTATGGAAAACAGTCTGGCAGGTTTTCAAAGTGTTAACACAGAGTTACTGTTATGACCCAGCAATTCCATTTCTAGGTATATACCCAAGAGATTTGTCCACACAAAAACTTGTACACAGTGTTCATAGCAAATTTATTTATAATAGCTAAAAAGTAGAATCACCCAAAAATGTCCATCAACTGATGATTGGATAAATAAAATGTGGTCCATTCATAAAATGGAATGTTATTTTGCTATAAAAAGTACACATGCTGGGGTGCCTGGGGAAAAAAAAGGACACATGCTATAATATGCATGAATCTCAAAAACATGATGTTAAGTGAAAGAAGCCAGAAACAAAAGACCACATGTTGTATGATTTTATTTATATGAAATGTCCCAAATAGGCAAATCCATAGAGATAAAAAGTAGATTAGCAGTTGCCTGCAGGGAAGGGGACTGGGGAATGAGGGCTAATAGGTATAGGGTTTCTGTTTGGGGTGAAGAACCCTCCTGCTAATAATGGTGACGGTTGCATAACTTTGTATACTGAAGATCACCGAACTGTGCACTTTAAATGTGTGAGTCATATGTTAATAACAGCAACAAGAACAAGAAAGACCCTCATCCTTGATGACACAAGGAGCATTGTCAGGGCCAAGGTTGAACTCAGGTTGTCTATTTCCAGGCCCAAGCCTGGTTCCCATCCTGTCCGGACCCTTATCCATCTATTTCCATGGATGTCCATGTCATACTAAGAAATCCCAAATTACTAGTTTTATATGCTTTAGAGGTGGAAACACATTAATCCAGGAGACAGTGTGGCAGAATGATTGAATTGCTTGATGGAATCCCTTCTCTGCCACTCATCAGCTGTATCTGTTTCCTCATTTGTCAAATGTGGTTGCTAGTGCCAGTATGGATCTCATAGGGTTGCTGGGAGGAGTCCATGGACTCATACAAGTGATCTGTTTTGAAGTATGTCTGGTTGGTAGCAAGTGCTCAGTAAATTTCTCCTGTCTCTTTCTGAGTTGTTGGGGACCTCAATTTGGACCTTAGCTCATAGTCTTTGAGCTTGGGCGTGTCTGCAGCTGCCTCATCTTGGTTGTCCAAGAGTTAAGTGGTAAGATCAGGCTGATGCTATGGTCCATGTACAAAGGTGAGGGGAGAGAAAAAAAAAACCCCAGGAATTGATGATGCCAGACCAACCTTTGTTCTTTGAGTCATTACTATTCTCCACAGCCCTGATTTTGAGCATGATATCAGTAAAGCTTAAAAATATCTGATGGTACAGGGGCCACATAATAATCATAGCAAGCTTTAATATTCATATTAGAATTTGAGTGAACGTGGATAATCAAAAACTTTTGAATTCTCCTTCCCATTCTCTGCTAGGTTTCCTCAAGGCTGAATAGCTTTGAAATGGCCATAAATTTGCATAATGTCTTCCATAAAGCTAATCACTTTAGGTCTGGAAGCATTTTTGCCTGGGGCTATTATAGTCTTCCACTGTTTCCCTAGCTGACATATAAAATCAGAGGAATTGAGGATTTTTTAGGTAGAGCAAGGGATGGTGCAGAGTCTAGCTGTGGCTTACTTGGAGCACGGAAGGACAGACCAGGCTCCAGGATAAGTAGCATCAGAGCTTGTTTTTCCTGCCATTTTGGGGCATGTTGCAGGAGAGGCAGGATCCAAAGGAGACGGGAAAAGGTCTATAATAGGGGCTTATGTATTATTTGGTAGAAATTACTTCTTTAAGTCAGTCTTGAAAGGGGCCACTGGCTGACTCCTTGTGAGTTGGTGAATGCCATATGGCTAATGAAATCTGGTTAAGATTTTCCTCCCATTTTTGTCTCTCCTTCTCAGGTACTCCAGGTCTCCAAGGAGCCCCAACCACTGGGTAGTGATCACTTTTTTTCCATGCTTCTTGAGTTTGTATGTTTTAAATCTGAACCTTGAAAATCTGTATGTCATGCTAATGGAGGGAGGTTTACTTTAACTGAAATTTTATTGTTTCACTAGCCAATAAATTCAAATGGCACAAAATTCAAAAGGTACAAAGGGGTTGCTATAGACTGAATATTTGTGTCCCCCACCCCCCAAATTCATATATTGAAATCCTAACCCCTAATGTGATGGTACTGGGAAGTGGGGGCCTTTGGGAGGTGATTAGCTTATGAAGGTGGAACCCTCATGAATGGGATTAGTGCTTTTATGAAAGAGACCCCAGAAAGCTCCCTCACCCTTTCTGTCGTGGACACAGAGAGAAGGTGACCATTTATGAACCAAGAGACACTAAATCTGCCAGCACCTTGATCTTGGACTTCCTGGCTGACTGAACTGTGAGAAATAAATTTCTGTTGTTTATAAGCCGCCCAGTCTATGGTATTTTGTTATAGCAGCGTGAATGGACTAAGACACGGTACACATTGAAAAGTCAGCCTTCCATCCTTCTCCCCCTGCTACCAGTTCTCCCCCGTACAGGCAACCAGTGTGATCAGTTTCTGGTCTCCTTCCACATATCTGTATCACCTACATCTATACCTATGCCTACTCATCTCCTATAAATGATGGCTTGCTATAAAGTATTTTGCACCTTTTCCCCTTTGAATTATGTATTGGTTTCCTATCGTTGCTATAACAAGTTCCCACAAATTTAGTGCTTAAAACAACACAAATTTATTTTTGCATAGTCTGGAGGCCAGAAATTCCAAATGGGTCTCAATGGGCTAAAATCAAGTTGTTCCCTTGCCTTTTTTAGCTTCTAGAGGCTGCCTGCATTCCTTGGCTCATGGCCCCTTCTTCCATCTTTGAAGCCAGTAGCATAAAATCTTCAAATCCCTCTCTGACTCTGACCCTCCTTCTTCCGTATTATAAGGACTCTTGTGACTGCACTGGACTCACTTGGATAATCCAGAATAGTGTACCTATCTCAAAATCCTTATCTTAATCACATCTGCAAAGCCCCTTTTGCCATGTAAGGTAACATATTCTTAGGTTCTGGGGATAAGAACGTGGACTTCTTTAGGGACCATTATTCTACCCATCACAATATATCTTGGAGATTGTCCCATGTTAGGGCATAGAGTGTTCTTCCCCTTTTATCAGCCTCACAGATACTGTTCCATTATTTGGACATGCCATAATTTACTTGGATCAATTCCCTCTTGATAAATACTTAGCTTGTTTCTAGCCTCTTGTTATTCCAACCAGTGCTACAAGGAATAACACTTTATCTGGCACCTTTGCTAGTGTATCTGATGAATTTCAAGAAGTGGAATTGCTGAGTTAAAGATAGGAACCTCTCTAATTTTATTAGATATTGCCAAATTGCTCTAAGGGTGGTTAAAAATTTATTATAGAAAATTTCAAATATATAAAAGTAGAATAGTTTAGTACATACTGTGTATCCATCATCTAGTTCAACAATAACAATTAGCAACTCATGGCCAGTCTTGTTTAATCTGTACCTCCCATATGCTTACTCTCCACCCCCCGTCCCCCAACCCCCCGCCCAGTGCCTTGGTTATTTAGAAGTAAAACCCAGACATCACATATTCCAAAGCAAAGATTTAAAAGTTTGAAACACAGTAGCATGTGTTAATGAGATTGTTGTGGCCGGACTGAACCAAGAGGAGAATCCTTCCCAGATGTTAACATTCAGAACAGCTGTGTTCCTAGGAGAGTCACCCTGCACCTGGGAGCGCTTGGATGTCTGCCATCTGCCACCATTATCACTGTTGTTGTGGAGATAGTGGCTGACCCAGCCCACCCTCTGAGATGGTTTGGTTTCACCCAGAGGATGATCTCAGAAATCACCATTGCCCTGCAGATTTGTGCAGATGATGTTCTGGAAGGTGGCTTGGCTGGGAATGAGCTGACTCAGTCAGCTGCTTTGGAACTCTGATATACTGAGCGAGCACCCTAAAGCAATAAAAAAGTACTTTTTGACCTGCCATATCTGCACATTATCAGCAAGTGAGAGCCCTTTCTGTAACAAAGCAGAACTTTGATATCTTGCCTTATCAAATTTTCACACCACTTTTCCAAGAATAATAAAAAAAAAATCCAGCAGGGGTAGGCTTTTGGGGACACTGGCTTTGTGTGGGAAGGGTGGTTTTCTCCACCACTGATATCTTGACAGAGGACAGACTCTCTCTTAGCAAATTTGAGAGCATGGTGTTTATGACATTGAGACCAGGGTGGTGAGTTATCCTCCCTTCAACGTCATGAGAGCCAGCCCCCTCCTCTGAGTTTTGGCAGCCTTTTAGGTCTCTGAATCTAATGGAATATCCCAAAGGAGCAGGCAAGGTGATATTGTGCCCAATTTCAAGATGGAGAAAAAGAAGGAAGAGAAATCTGAAAGGACATAGAAAAAAAGTCTCTTCTTAGATTTATGTCACCCTGCCCATCCTAGCAGTGAACCAGTGATTCCCAAGGGCTTCTCCCTACCTTTACCTCCATAGCTACCACAATGCTCTAGGCCTACCTCATTGCTCCTCCAAGTTATGATAGCACCTTCTGACTGGCCCTTCTGCTTCTGTCCTCCATATGGAGCAGCCGGGATGTATCACTCCTGGGCTCACAAGGCCTCCAGTGGCTCCATCTCATTGGGCCAAAGCAAAGTCTCCCACCTCCTGCTGCTCTACCCTCCCTCCCCTGCTCCTGGTGATTCCTGCAACAAACCAAACCTCAGGGCACTCAGTTTTGCTGGAATGCTCTTCCCATAGGAGAATTGCAGGGTTTGACCCTGGTCTTCAGGGTCATCTTTAACTTAATAGAAGCTTTCCTCGGCCACACAGCTGAGGCGCAACGTACCCCTGGCACTTTTTATTCCTTTTCTTGCTTTACTTTCCCCTTTAGCACTTAAAACTAACTAACTATATGTAAGGTATATACTACACATGTAATATCAATATATAGTTATATGTATATATTATTATTACATGACTATGTATTGATTAGCTACGTCTGTATAGTAATACATTCTATACATGTTACTATATTAATTTGTTTACTGTCTATCTGCATTAACTAGACTGTAGGTCCTACGAAACCCATGATTTTTGTCTCTCTTGCTCACTGCTATATCATCAGTGCTTGAAGTGGATACCTGGCACGTAGTAGGTGCCCAGTAACCATTTTTTGAGTGGTAACTGGATCAAGGAACTCTGGCCTACGTATTGGAGTGGCAAGGCCAACCATTATCCTGAAAGCAGTAGCTTAGGCAGCTTAGTTTTGTTCTTTTGATTCTTTTGAAAAAGAGTATCACAGAGAGTAATAGTATCACAGAGTTCAGAGGGATTTTTGTTTTCTTGATTAACATGATTTTCCTGGTTGTTACATCCAGGGCACCATCAGTGGCCTCAACCTTAACCTTTTGTTTTTACTCTCACCCCTTCATCCCTAGGCAGCATGGGGAGAGTTTGGCTATCTCTTGCCTGGCCCTGAACCAGGCACCATGACTGTAAGGAAGTTCCATCAGAAATTCAACTGGTTCCAGAAAGACAGAAAAAAAAGTGTGAGGGAGTGAGTGATCAGTTTTAAGCTAGAATTACAAAACCTGCATAGAAATATTCTAATTCAGGTCGAAATTTGTGATGAAGTTTGGTGTTTCAGATGTGGGAAGGGAGAGTGCTCTACCACCTGGGCTTTTCTGGTGCCCAAGATGAATCCAAAAATGTTTCAGGCTCATTCCCAGAGCACTGAAAGATTTGCTACAAGACAGGGGCTATAGGCACCCTCTCCCCAAATCAGGATGGGGTGGGAGTAGGTCGAGGAGTGTAAAGGGCCTCCCTTGGGGTCCTGGCATTCGAGGGCATGTCGGTGTGCTCTGGTGTCCCTCAGCGTGGCGGAAGCAGGGCCGCTGACCTGCTCCTTACAGAGCCATGTTTTATCTCCCTCCCATCCACTGTTAGATCTGTGGTTGTAGTATCAATCATGGAGTTCACAAATGCCCTTCAA
Source organism: Callorhinus ursinus (assembly GCF_003265705.2). NCBI lineage: Eukaryota > Metazoa > Chordata > Mammalia > Carnivora > Otariidae > Callorhinus > Callorhinus ursinus. The sequence continues at coordinate 11,765,378 of NW_027397075.1, read as the reverse complement.
ACCAGATACTCTAGAATTAAACTCCACTGTAGAATTAAACTCTTGGCCAGATGTAGGACTTCTGGGCTCTGGGTGCTCCTGCAGCAGGATGGGTGGGCCCACGTAAGATGTCTTCCCGGGAGCCCCTCCTTGAAGGTGTTCTCGGACGAATTCTCAGTCACATTCCCAGCTGGGTCTGCTTCAAAGTCAGTTCAGATGTTGCCCCAAAAGAGCTTTAGGTATTTCTCTAAGTTCATTTTCTTGTAATTTATTAATTTCATTTTAAATTGTGCAATATTTCAAACATACGGAAAAGAAGATAAGGAAATGTAATACAACAGACCCCCATTAACAACATAACTTTGCAATATTTGCTTCAGATCTTTTTTTGTTTCTTAAGAAATGACATCACAGATATAGCTAAACCACTCCACCCCATCTCATTTCCCTCCTTCCCGGAGGAGACCACTATCCAAAGTTCTTTTCTGCACATGCTTTCCCAAGCACATGCTTGTCACATAGGACTGACCTGCATGGTGGCTCCTAGAAAGGGCCTCGTCTGTGTGGGACACATGAGCAAGGACCAAGGGATAGATGCAGGAGCAAGTTGTACTTTGCCCCTTGGTGTATGCTAAGACAAATGGCCTGAGGAGCTCAAGAGAGATAAATATACAATCTGGTCTCACCAGTTTCTTTTACACATGTGTACATGTTACCTTACGCTCTCATCACTGTATTTTCCTCCTCTCAATTGCAACCTGCTGCCAAATGTTACAATAAAATCAAAGTGTTGAGATGGCTCAGTGATTGACTTTTAGTTTCTGTCTGGATTCTTAGCATAGAGCTGCCCCAGCAATTGTTTGTCTCTGTCATTGCACAAGTTTGCAAGTGTGTAGCCACTTAACCCCTATCCTTCCCCCCTACAATAACACATAGTTGTTCCTTTCATGGTTGTGCTGAAGCAGCAAATTCAGCTCAGTGTTTAGCTCCCTGGAAGAGGTATGTTCTTATCAATTATTGGTTGCAATAAAAGTAGGTGTGTAATGAGCAACCGCTGCCCCTAGAATAACATGATGAAAGCAAAAGTCACGTAGCTGAACAAATTCATACAAAAAGAGGTGTATATATAAATTACTCTTGTGATTTTCCCTTTAACTCATGGATTATACAGAGGGATATTTTTAATTTTCCAAATTTATGCTTATGTTTAGCTATTTTTTTGCTGTCAATTTCTAATTTTGCTGCATTATGGTCAGAAAATGTGGCCTGTAAAGTACCAGTTATATGGTGGATTTTGTTGTGACTTCTCTTATGGCCTCATATGTGGTCAGCTTTTCACAAATGTGTCATGTATACTTCAAAGGCATGTAGATGATCTGTCTTTTAAGGAGAGAGTTTTAGTTTTTTATAAATATATTGAAGGTTAGCCGTATAATTGAAGTCTACTTTCTTTCTCTGTCTGTTAGATATCTCAGAACCTTATACGTCAGTCAGGGTAACATTGGACAGTGTTGCTGTGGCAAATAAGCCCTGAAATCTCAGAGCTTTCACACAACAATCATTTATTTGTCACCCACATCACAGTCCAGTGCAAGTCAGTGGTTCAGAGATCTTGGAGGTTTCCATTTTGTATTTCTGCCATCTCAGAGTTTTTCCACTTATAGCCATGTGGAAAGAGAGGAAGCATGGAGAACCCACACTTGCCTTTAATTATCTGGGACCAGAAGTGACATGTGATTTCTCACATTACTATTGGTGGAAATGCAGTCATGTGGTCCCAAATGTAACCACAAGGGAGACTGGGAAATGTCCTCCCTATCTAGTAAGAGGAACAGTGTGGGGGACAAAGTTTTGTGTCTGGCAACCAGAGAGTGGGGCAAACATATTTAAAAAAAAGATTTTATTTATTTACTTGAGAGAGAGAGAGAGAGAGAGAGAGAGAGAGAGAGAGCACACGAGTGAGAGAACACAAGCAGGGGGAGCAGCAGAGGGAGAAGGAGAAGCAGACTCCCCATGGAGCAGGGAGCCTGATGTGGGGCTCGATCTCATGACCCTTAGATCATGACGTGAGCTGAAGGCAGCTGCTTAACCAACTGAGCCACCCAGGTGTGCCAACATTTCTTACTCTTATTGGGGAATTGTCTGTCTTCCCATATAACTTTCACAGTTTTTGCTTAGGTAGTTCAGGCTATGTTGTTTGGTGTATTCAACTGGATGATTATTGTATCTTCTTGGCAAAGTAGTCAAGATCCCTACTAATGTGAATGAAAAGTATTTTATAGATAGATGGGGTCATGGAATGGTAGTACTTTCAGGGGGCTTGGAAGACCCTCCTACCCCTCCATTTTGCAGACAAGAACAACTGAGTTCTGGAGAGGAGGGAAGTCATTGGTCTCGCTAATTAGTGGAATAATTGAGACGAACACTGCAATAGTTTTGCCTTTCTGCCATCAAGTTGTTTTTCTATCTTTTCCCTACTGATTTCTTCACTTTCTCCCTACGAACCTCCCATTGTTGTTCATAAAGACAGTGATTAATTTGTGCTTCTCAAGAAAGTCCTTTCCTGGCTGGCATTGGGAACAAGAAATCTAAGTGGATAAAAAACATCAAGTAGTAGCACTTCTGTGAGTGGTTCCCAAATTAGTCCCTTTACTTTTTTTTTTTTTTTCTATGAAGCACAGTTGCAGGAGAGACACTTAACCTGAGATGAAGCACTTATTAGAGAAAGGTTCTCTCCATAGCATTATCTATTACTCTAATGAGCATGAGAAAGGGGAGAGAGGACACTCTCTCTCTAGCTATTATTACCTCCACTATAGAGTTGACATACACAAGCTCATTATTGCGTTATGTTTTATTCAACAAAATAACTTTAATGTTGTAGCTTAAATTGAATTCGCTAAAACATCTTCATCTCCAGCATAATGTGCCTCAAGTGTCTTCTTGGTGCCTGCGTTTTCTCCAGAATTATAGTGCTGAAGCTATGGAAATGGCAAAATTATATGCAATCTGCAAAACAATGTGGCTATAACGTGGTAATTGGCCTTCCACATAATTAAAGGAACATTTCCTCATCAGAGCTGTTCCATCAGAGACCCAAAGGCTATTGTTGTACAAATCATCCACTTAGGAAAACCTTTATTCCCAGTAGCCTATAAAAATCTGGTTATGCAAACACATTTGCTTATTCAGTAACATTAATGGTGCCTCACAGTTAAAAAATAATCAAGGTGATTGACCTATAATCTGCCTCCTTCGTGACCGAGTGTCATTTTTATTTTGATGGTCGGGAGCTTTTCGACTCTGAAAATTATTCACAGCTGGCATCAAGACCCAGGGAAGAGAATCTCAAAAACCAACAACCTGTGTATTCCCAGCCTGTTAATCAATAGAAAATCACTTCAAACTGGATTAGGGTCTTGTACCTGGCAGAAAGGCCTGTACAGACAATGGAATTGGATTCTTACACTTGATGTGACACCCTCTTGAGTCAGATCAGATTCTTGTTTGATAGACACTAGCTGGAAAATTGCTTCAAGGTCTGTGCAATAACTGAACTCCTTTTTTTTTTTTTAAGTTTTTTTAAGCAGCATTACGTGTTTTGAGACCTTTCCAGCAGTTATTTTGAATATGATCTTAAATATGGTCCTCAATAACTCATACTGAGGAAACCTCCCATCTGTGTTTTCTGGAAAGATGTCTGATGTTTTGTTTTTTTTTTTTAATTTTCAAATTTTTTATTTTTTAAGTAATTTCTACACCCAACATGGGGCTCAAACTGAGCCCCAAGATCAAGAGTCACATGCTCCACTGACTGGATGCCTCTGGTTGGCTGGTTTTAATCATGAGTCTCTCCCCTTCATCTGTCCTGTAGGTTCTATGCTTAATTCCTCTGCACCTTCTTCAGGGGGATCACCTACTCTAAAGTCCCTTCTGTCTTTATTTACATTCCAGAACTCCTTGCATGGCTCTGCTCTGGTATATCCAGCTGTGCACTGGGTATTCATCTCCACTTGGATGTCCCTCTTACACTGACCTCAGTTTACCTCTCCTCTCCTGATTTCCTCTTTTGCCTGGATTCAACTGCTCCAGCTCACTCCACCATCCATGAAGCTTCCAGAAAAACTTAGATGCCACCCTGCATTTCTGCCCACTTCTCTATTAATCCATCCTCTTCTCTCCAACTACATCACCACAGGCTTGGTCCAGCCAACACCTTGTCTCACTCAGTTCTTGCAGCCTCTCACCTGGTCTCCTTTCCTCCCATCCATCTTCCAGCCAGACTTCTCTTATCATAGCGCAAAGAGGATCGTCACCCTCTGCTTAAAGACATCTCTTGGCTCCCTTTGTCCACAGGATAAACATGACTGGCAAGAGCTATTATGATTTGGCTCAAACTTCTATATTCTTAGCTTTTACTCTTAAAATTATATGAACTTCTTTCACTTCTTAGTCTTTGCATGTGTTTGTCCCTCTGCTTGGAACAGTCTTCCACTGCCCTCCTTATTCACTTGGACAATTCTTACTACCTCCTAGTCTTCCACTTAGGGTCGTCTGATGGTAGAAATATTTCTGACCACCTGATACTAGATTAGATGCCCCTTCCACGTGCTCCCACTTCCCCATGAGAATTCTTTTTTTTTTTTTAAGATTTTATTTATTTATTTGACAGAGAGAGATAGCAAGAGAGGGAACACAAGCAGGGGGGAGTGGGAGAGGGAGAAGCAGGTTTCCCGCTGAGCAGGGAGCCCAACGTGAGACTCGATCCTGAAACTCCAGGATCATGACCTGAGCGGAAGGCGGATGCTTAACGACTGAGCCACTCAGGCCCTGCCCCCTCCCATGTGAATTCTTATCATAGCATTTTATACTCCGAGTTGCAAATGATTTCTTTATTGTTTATTTCCCTCATTATAAGCAAGGCTCATGAGGAAAGGACCCATGGTTGTTCACTGTTGTACTCCCAGCACCTAACATTCTGCTAAAAGCTTGTGTTTTTTCTCACATGTCATGAAGTCTGCTGTAGGGTTGTGCACACTAGTTCAGATGTTGTGGAATGTCTTTCTAGAATCTATTCTGAGTTGGCTTGGAGAAAATCCAGAAGGTTCTTCCCAAGATACGAAACAGAAGGTTAGCTTAAACCTGAAGTTCTTCAACTTCAGGCTGAATTAGAATCCCCTAGGAAGCTTGCTACAAATGTTGACCTCTGGGGCCTACTTTTATTTACTTATTATTATTATTTTTAAAGATTTTATTTATTTATTTGACAGAGAGAGACACAGCGAGAGAAGGAACACAAGCAGGGGGAGTGGGAGAGGGAGAAGCAGGCTTCCTGCTGAGCAGGGAGCCCGATGCGGGGCTTGATCCCAGGACCCTGGGGTCATGACCTGAGCCGAAGGCAGACGCTTAGTGGCTGAGCCACCCAGGTGCCCCTGGGGCCTACTTTTAAAGAGTCAGTGAGTTGCACCATCTTCAAAATATATTCAGGATCCAGCCCCCTCTTCAGCACCAACCCGGACTGAGCCATCACTGACTCCCACCTGGATCACAGCTCTTTCTCCTTGCTGGTCTCCCTGATTCTGCCTTTGCCCTCCCAGAATCTATTCTCCACGGAGTAGCTGGAATGATCCTTTTAAAGCAGAAGTCAGGTCCTATTAGTCCTCTGTTCCAAACCCTCCGGTGCCTCCCATCTCATTCACGGTTGAAGCTGAAGCCCTGGCGATCACCTACAAGGCCCCCAATTGCCTCCTCTCCATTCTCATTTGCTGCCACTCTTCCCATCCCTCCCTCTGCTCCAGCCACAGGGGTCTCTTCTCTGTTCCATGATTATGCTGGGCCTGCTCCTACCTCAGAGCCTTTGCATTTGCTGTCCTCTGCCTGGAATGCCGTTCCTCATCCACATGGCTCAGTCCATCTCTCCCTTCATCTCTCTGCTCACATATCACCCTTCAGTGAGCTTTTCCTAGTCTCCCTGTCTAAAATCCTGATATCCACACTTCCTCCAACAATCCCCATCCTCCTCCCTACTCTGTTTCCCCCTCACTTTCATCTCTAACGCATAAACACTTAAAGCATTTATCTTACTTTCCTTTCCTCCCACTGGAATGTCAACACTACGAGAGCAGAATTTTTGTCTTTTTTTGTTCACTGCCGTGTCTCCAGCACCCAGAACAGTGCTTGGCATGTAGTGAGCTACCATTAGTATTTGTTAAATGAATGATGAAACCCAGAAAGCTGCATTTTTAATTGTGGTAAAATGTACATAACATAAAATTTACCTTTATAACCATTTGAAAGTGTACAGTTCAGTGGTATTAATACATTCATAATGCTGTGCAGCTGTCACCACTATCTGGTTTCAGAGCTTTTCCATTCCCCCAAAAAGGAACCCCACACTCATTCCTTGGCATTCTCCACCAGGTACCCACTAATCTGCTTTTTGTCCTTATGGATTTGCCTGTTCTGGACATTTTGTGTTGATGAATTACATAGTATGTGGCCTTTTGTATTGATTTCTTTTACTTAGCAAAATGTTTTTAAGGTTCATCCATGTATACAAACCTTCATTTTTAAAAAAAGATTTTATTTATTTATTTGAAAGAGAGAGGGAGAGGGAGCGCGAGCATCCGGAGGGGCAGAGGGAGAAACAGACTCCCCACTGAGCAGGGATCCTGCAATGAGGCTCAGTCCCAGGCCTCTGAGACGTTGACCTGAGTCTAAGGCAGATGCTTAACCCATTGAGCCACCCAGCCACTCTGGAACCTGCATTTTTAAGAAGCCTCCTTCCTAGAGATTCTGATGCAAATAGTCTGAGCACCTCATCCCCAGCTCCCCCCACCCCTCACTGCTTTACAGGTGCCCTGAGAACAAGACTGCCAGCTTAGGCATACCATGATACCCCTCTGCTTTCACACGGTGGCTCCCTCAAGTTACCTCTCGATCTGAGTCCTTGGGTTTCTGTACACATGGTTTATCTTTGGAGGAAAGGCCATGCTGCTTCTCAGGGACAGGCTGTGACTCTCCCCACTCCCTCACCTGTTTTTATGCTCTCACCTGCTTTATTTCTTCTCTAAGGGCATCAACTTCTATTTCTTCCCTTACCCCCCAGCATGGAGAGGGTGACTTTTCTGTGCATCCCAGGAGCAGAATGATTTCAAACAGAGGCTTCAGAAGAATGATTTCGAATCCTGGCTCACTAGCTATGTGACTTTGGATTAGTTACTCTACCTTTCTGAGATCTGTTTCTGCTTCTATAAAGTGGGCATTGCAAGGGTATCCACCTTGCAGGGCTCCCAGGAGGATGAAATGAGCTAGTGTTCAGCTTAGGTTTCAACCCTTGGTAATGTTAATCATAAACCTCATTGCTAGACCGTAGTCCATGGCATCACTCTTGCTGATTCCATGGGAAATCAGTTTCCAAGTTTCCAACAACCAAATCAGATTATAAACAAGGGTTTAGCTCACAGTTTGGGGAAAAAAGTTTTCATCTCCAAGCGGAGACTCTAGGATACTCATTTGAAATCCGCCCTGAAACCTGCTTTCTCATTGAAGTTTAACATCACCTGGAGGCTTGTGGGGTGGGGCTGGTGACCATCTAGAGAGAAGTGCTGCTTTGAAAAGTCAACTGGATAACAATGTCATTGACAGATGGCACCTCAGAGCACAAATTAACTGAAATAGAAGCTCACCTCGCTGGGGAAAATGTGCCCAGCCTAGCATCAACACTGGGATGGAGGGGTTTTCCTGTGGGCTCTCAGGTGCAAACAGCCGGAAGGTTTTGCTTTCTGAGCTAAGTGGAACCGTGTTCCTCACTGCATATTGCCACTCTGCAGCAAATGTTTATTCCTGTTTCACTGATTAAAAGTGCTTACAGAAGAGGTTTGAGGGGAGTGGTGACAGCGTGAGTTATGGCTCTGCTGGCTGCCAGTGGAGTCGGCCGCTCTGCACGGCTGTGCAAGGGTGTTTTGAAAAGTGGCTGGGCCTGCTAGGAGTGACTGAGTGTAAATGTTGCTGCCACAACATCTTGTAGCCTGACTGGGACTATATTTGCAGAGCCCCAGACCAGGATGCTTGTTCAGACCCCTCTGGTGAATTCCATTTGTCTTTTTACCCCATCTCTCTATCCAGAAGTGCTTTAAGCAGCAGTTACCCATTGCCCTCCCCCAGTCTCTCCTTCCAAAAAGGCCTCTTAGCAGTGGGTAGGAGGAAATCCTTGATGAAACCAATTTATATGACTGGAGGACTCTAGCTAGCCCCTGAGGTGTTTGCATTTTTAAATTGGTTACTAGTTATCTCAAATGAGTTTCTAATTAGTAGAGCTTCAGGCATTACAAGGAAATGAAGTGAAAATATGTAAATATTGTGGGGGAAGACTCCCTTCCCCATGCCTGCCCCACGAGTGGTTTTTACTTTTCCTAGCTTCTTTTCTGAGTGTAGTGATTTTCTGAACTCTTAGTTGGGGTCCTCTGGGGTAGGTTGTTGGGGGGTAGGGGATTATTTTAACATTTGTAAGTTAGGACAGCCTGGTGAAGTCATGCAATACGCTGTTTGCTGTGGCAGATTGTATTCTCTGAAGATGGCCATGATAATCTCTCCCATATTATGGATTCTTCTAGAAGCTTGTCTTACCCCACAGAAGGGAGTACAATTCCCCTCCCTTTGAATTTGACTGTTTCCACAAGTAGGTTGTGGTGACTGGCTCTCTGACTTTGGAGGTTGAGTTAAAAAAAGGCTGTCTAGCTTCCTCCTTGTTCTGTTCACATGCTCAGTCCTGGAACCCAGCCACCATGCTGCAAGGAAGCCCAAGGAGCCCATGGCAAGGCCCACATGGAGGAACTGATGCTTCTGGCCCACAGCCCTGGCTGAGCTCTTAGAGGACACTGTCACCAACTCTCCAGCCATGGATTGAGCTATTTGAGAGTGGTTCCTCCAATAGAATTTGTAGTGTATTTTAGAAATAAATTTATGATGGCTGCTGTAAAAAAAAAAAAAAAGAAAGAAACCCCAGCTGATAGCATGAAGAGCAGAAATGAACCTTTCCTGTGGAGCCCTGCCCAAATCACAGATTTGTTAGCAGAACAAATGATGTATTTTTTAAGCCATTAAATTTTGGGGTGGTTTGTTATGCAACAAGAGATAATCAGAACATCTGCTTTGCATGAGGTCCCTGCTCAGGCAGTTAAGAGGACTCTGGAGTCAAAATGCCTGGGTTCAAATCCCCTTTTTATCCTGTATCCTCTTGGTGAATTATAGCAAATTCCTTGTTTCTCAGATTCCTCACCTGTAAAATAGGGATGATGACAGCATCTACGTTATGGGTGTCAGGAAGGTTAAATTACAACAACAACAACTTGGATGGCTGATTCTATCCCATGAATTCCATGTTCTATCCCACATTCCATGAATGTGAATTCCTTCACAAATATTTTTGGTATTAGATGCCAGGCTATGATAGGCACTGGGGGAGAGAGAGAGAGATAGGCACTTGTTCCTCCCTTCTGGAGCTTACAGTCTAGTGGGGCACATGGATGTTAAATAAAGTCAACATATGATGACCAAATTATGATAGCTTTCTTGGGGAAATGACATTTAGGCTGAGACTTGGATGACCAGTGGGCGTTAGTCAGAAGGCAAACCTAGGGAAAAGCATGTGCAAAGATCCTGAGGTATAAAAGAGAGGACCCTATATTTGGGCCTCACTCAATATATCATTATAGTATACCTTTCCTCCAAACATCTGTAAGTGCTTCTTTCTGACAAGCATCTAAATAGTTTTTGGCTCCTTTTTATAGAATTGTAGGTATGCCCACAGTTTGAAATATCCTCAGGGCTGCTGGCTCTGAAAACAAAACACAATGAAGTGTGTATCAGTTAGGATTCTTGGCTGCAAGCAACAGCAAATAACCCTGTTTATGAAACAAAAAGGAGTTCACTGCAAGGTTCTTGGGGGCTTGAAGAATCCACAGGCAGCTGCTGGACCAGGCTTGGGGAATAGGCAAAAATGTGTGTGTGTGGGGGGGGGGAGTTTTTTTTTGAGGGGGTCAGCGATTGGTGCCAGCCAGCTGGAGCTATGTATTGGCATAGAACTGATTCCTGTCTTTGCAAATCTTTCTCAAGATTCAAAGCCCTGGTAGTAGCAAGCATCATGGGTATTTGGGAAGGGGGTTGGCAGTAGGAGTAGGTTTGGGACTTAACCCCTGCCAAAGTTATATAATGAGGATTTCAAATGTCCACTATCACATCTTTTTTAGAATGAGAGGGTAGCTCTGCTCCCTGACTACCCTGCTTCGTTGAGAGAAGTAGTGACTCCAGAATTCATTTCTGCCTTTTCTCCACCTTCTTCTCCTGATGGGTGGCACCATCAGGGTCTGAGAACTTTTTCTGAACAGGAGGTAAATGGCAGCCTTGTTGCTAGGCAGTGATGCTACACAAAGATGTTCTCACATGACATTACTGCTTTGGACTCCTTCCTAATTCACTTGTGGCTTGCTTTTGTAGCCTTGGTTTCCTGACATGAGTGTACAGCATTTGTCATTTATGAGACTTGGTGCAGCCTCAGGGCTGGTATTCCGTATTTCTTCTCTGTTCTGTACTTTCATTTTATTGCATATATGCCAAAGCATTCTCTCCTTTGTGTCCAGTGCACAGGTCTTTACTCTGAACTTGAGATGGAAAATTGTGACCCTTTGTCAATATGTGAGTGGATTAGACCACTTTGGACCTCCCTGGGCTGGGCTGATGGGAAAGGGCAGTAAGACTGAGCAGAGTGGGATTGGGAAAACCAAGTTGGCTTTAATGAGGGGATGGTGAACCCCAGCATTCTCAATTACTATGTACAGAGAGGCGTGGAGAATGTAAGAAGGCTTTGGGCTGGTGATACTGTCCAAGGCTGTAAAATCATGGGGGTGAGGCCAGCAGTCACTATTTTGAACCAGTGCTGATGCTTGATCCAATTTTAGTGGTGCGAGAATTGGGGAAAAGATGCTATCCAGTTCCTGAAGGTGTGGATATGGGCAATAGAGTCCAGTCTTTTGGGGGGGAGATGTGAGATTCTGCAGAGGTACTCTCTGGCATTGTGACTTTGGACTGGCTGTGCCACTGATCTGGTAGAAGTGACTTAATTCTCTGAATCTTACAGTCCCCTCATCTGTAAAATGGAAATAAAAATGGAATCCATACTTCATAGGGCTATTGCAAGAATTAATTTATATAATACCCGGTAAACTCTTGTCACAGTACCTGGCACCTAGGAAGTCTCAAAACATGTCAGCTATTGTTAATAAAGACTGGGGAGGCTGTGGCTTTTTGGGCATTCAGGTGGATCCCCAGGCTTATCTCAGCACCATACAAATCATTCTACAGCAGCAAGGTGGCTTTTAGGAACAGCTGTATACCCGAGCTTGCTTACCCAAATGGGGTTGACATCTTCAAAGCCTGTGCCACCTTAGGGGATGCCTGCAGCCATGACCTGATCTCAGTCCCCTCAGAGTACCCCCAACCTGTTCTTCTTTGAAACCCCCTCCCCTGGGATCCTCAGATCCTTTCCTTCTGCCTAGACTCTTTGGATACCCACATTGTTTCCCTGCCTCCCTGGGTGCTGCTTCTCTTTAGGTAGCCCACTGGCTAATGGTACTCATCAAGTGCCACCCCCATGTTCCCAGACCCCTAATCCTAGGAATTCCAAGAGGAGTGATCAGGTGCCTCTCGTTGTCTGGTTTCCTGGGTAGGGGTTGGTTTACAGATAGGAGTGGAGTCTTCTGCAATGCTTGCAACTGAGGAGGATGGAAGGGCAGGAACCAACAGCCTTTGCTTTTGGCTGGTGAGATTTTTTTGGCTTTGGGATTCTGTCAGCTAAGTTGGGTGTCAAAGGTCAGATAAAATATGTGAACATTGACTTCAGTAAAGGCCAGAGGTATGAGTATTTGTCTTCATAACTTCATGGGGTATTCTTGCAGGGTTCTGCATCTAACTCATTGAAGCAGAAAAGGGAAAGTATTGGTTGACATAACCAGACCATGGGACAGCTCTCTCTTGCCATTTCCTCCCCTTCTCTCACTTCTGTATCTTGGTTTCTTTCCTTCTACTGTAGATGGAATTTTTGTATATGGTGGGGATCTTGGCAGACGTGTCTTGGCCATTCACCCTATGCCTTTGTTGCCAGGAGGAAAATTGACTTCCCTTTTTCAGCTCCAATGTGAAAACTCCCAGGAAGGGTTTGTAATGGACCCCACCTTGGCCACTTGTCAACGTGTGGAGCAGGGGTTTGTGATACTATGCTTGGTCCAACTTGAGTCCAGGGGTAGGGCTGGTGTACCTGTTAGCAAAAGAAAGTTTGGGAAGGCATAGAGAAGGCCATCAGGAGAAATCACTGTGAATTGAGTCTACCGCAATGGATGACTCTGACAAAGCTATTTTCTTTTTTTTTTAGATTTTATTTATTTATTTATTTGACAGAGAGAGAGAGACACAGCAAGAGAGGGAACACAAGCAGGGGGAGTGGGAGAGGGAGAAGCAGTCCTCCCGCCAAGTAGGGAGCCCGATGCAGGGCTCGATCTCAGGACGCCGAGATCACGACCTGAGCCGAAGGCAGATGCTCAATGACTGAGCCACCCAGGCGCCGCGACAAAGCTATTTTCAATGCACTGTTTTCTTAGCCACTTCTACTCTTCTTTGGAATAAGGCAGAGCACTGATACATTTATCAGTAAAATATATGATTTTGTTATGGCAGAAATGAATGTGAAGTTAAAACAAAGAAACCCACAAAAAGTTACCAGTAACCAGGAAATAACAGATAAAACAGTTCTGCCTTATTGTTCTTGATTATTTGTAGTTTTGAAGGTGTGAGTGAATATGAGATCAGGGCGAGTTCTTAGGTTCTCAGTCTGGAGACAGCTTGAAAATGGAAACCCAGTACTTCAAATTACTATGGGAGCGTCTTCACAAACCGTGAATATGCAGAGGATATGGGCTGTGTTGCCAGATGAGGAAATGTTTCCAAGACTCGGGAAGCTTTGCAGACCAAATGAGGCAGCTTCTACGGGATGCCCCAAGCACAGTCAAAATATTACATCTGAGATTCCTGTGTAGAAATATTTTGGAAATACATTTTTTTTCTCTTGCCTATATAATTCTACACTGCCATAGAGGGTGGCCTCCATGGCTTTTAGCTTAAGAATATACAAGGTGGGTAGTGTTTGCAGAGAGATGAGGTAACTATGGAGGCAGTACCACATTTTTAATTAACTATTGATTTGTAGGATTTGTGTATTGAGGTTAATCAGGTACAACAAGAACAGATAACTTTACTTGGCTTCCTTTAAACTCAAGTATATAAATCCGATGTGGGGTGACTATATTAGAAATGGAACTCTTTTTTTTTGTCTAAAAGTAATCAATGCAGCCTTGAAGCTGAGAATAACAAACACAATTCAACCTTCTTCTATTTGTGAGAATCTGTGTTTTATTTTCTTCTTGGGTTATGGAGCAAAGGGGACATATTTCTCTTTCTTGGGTTTGGAAAAACCTCACTACATGTGATGAGCAACAGCCCTTACTATGGAAGGGACAAATGCACTGTTTCCCCAACAAGAAGTCACATTGTATTCCCAGAGATAGTTGGAGCTGAAGTACATGGATTTGTCAGGGAAAAAAAAATATTGTCGAGCTTCCTACTAACTCAGGAGTATCTTTGGGTTAACTTTGAAGGTCTAGTGACAAGGCTGAGAAAAATACACTAAGTGAAATTTCAAACTTACTGAAAGATCACTGTTTCTTAATGCCAAAGATATATAAAGCCATGATTGTATTTGTCGTGAGTGTGGGATCCAAGAGTGAATTTTAGCTGCATGATTCTTTATCTGGCAGCCTCCCAAGAGATCCTGGAGCTCACATCTTTCTTTATTAAATCAAAAGCAACTAACACACAAGTAGCTCACCTAGCTGTCCTTTTGGAATTTGGGAAGGGCTGTAGTTCTTCAAGCCTGGGTAGAGAAAAGCTAAGGGGAGGAGACTCAAGGTATCAAATATTCTTTTCTTTGCCAGTCCCTTAGAAGTTTTGGTCATCAGTGTTTGCCACCTTAGAATCCTTTATGATTTCCTGGATTCTTCAGATGTGCTTGTTGACCACTATGTACAAAGGATAGATCTACACCTCTTCCTTTGGTGAACCATTCCTTCCCACTTTCAGAGCAGTCTTGTTTAGTTCATGTAGTTCAGGGTATTCTTGTGACTCAAGCTGTTCATGTCAGAGGGCTTGATCCTGCTGGCTATTGATTGGTTCTGAGTAGGCATATCGTAAGAATGGGACCAATCATGGTTTTCCACAAGTCTTTTCTTAGAGGTTTGGGGAAAGATGCTTTTTTTGGTAAGCTGGCACTGAGAGCTGTGTGTAGGACATAGGCTTGGGGCTGTGAACTGCCATCTTATGTTCACCTGGGTCAAGCCTCTTTGATAATAAAGCAGAGCTGAGCTGAGGGATAAACAGAGAGACATACACAGAGCCCTGATGACATTATTTGAACCTGGATTCAGCTGAGCCTGAAGCTAGGACCATCCTTCAAAATTCCTGGGTACATAGGTCAATAGCATTTTAATATAAGCTAGTTTGCATTGTATTTTTATTATTTGCTAGTCAAAGAGTCTTAATGAATGTATTGGCTGAGTCTGGAAAGTTATGCATGTGCTATTCCATCCAGAAAAGGAGGGTGGTTTCAATCGGTAAGGCGAAAACATCGTGCTGAATTGTTTTTTTAGAACAAGAATATGCAATAGCTCCAGTTAGAATGTTTCTCACCCCGCCCCCCCCCCGCTGAGAGATGGGGTCTGTGTTCCATCCCTTGAACACAGGCATGTAAGTATGCTGGGAATGGCACTTTGTCACTTCTGAGGCTAGGTCATAAAAAGTGATACAGCTTTCTCCTTCCTCCTTGCTATTGGGACCCTTGATCATGGAACATAGCCTCCATGTCATGAGGAAGCCCAGGCAGCTCATGGAGAGAACAACGTGGAAAGGAAGTGAAGTCCGTTGTTCATAGTTTTGCTGAGCTCCCAGCCAACAGTTAGCACTGATCTGCCATCCATGTGAATGAGCCATCTTGAAAGTAAATTTTCCATTAACCAGGTTGAGGTTTATGGAGTGGAGATTAGTTGCTGCTGAGCCTTGCCAAGACCACAGATTTGTGAGCAAAATAAATTATTGTTGTTGTTTTAAGTCACTAAGTTTTGGGGTGGTCTGATATATAATTATAGGCAATGGATATAGGCCCTAAAGGAAAAGTGGGGTGATCATACCAGGAGAAAGGGGAATGGATGCTTGGTGGGCAGTAGCGTCAGATGTCCACCACAATGCCACCACTTGGCTATTGGTTTGGCTACTCACTCCATAGCCTGTGTGTGTCCTGCTATATCAGGTTGCTTATACATACTTACCTAATCTGGGATTGAGAGAATTAAATGATATGCCTTGAAGTTTAAAAAGAGAGAAACTAGAGTAAACAAAAAGAAGTTCTTTTTTAACCCAGTGGGTGATAAACTAAGAGAACTTTGTTAGTCTAAGGGGTAATATTGGCTGAAAATAATAAAGAGGTCTGTGATGGGCTTTGGGCTTGACTGGCCCAACATCCATTATGCCCCATCTGACCAGTTAAGCCAGGGGCCAGCAAACTTTTTCTGTAAAGGGCCAGAGAGTGACTATTTTAGTCTTTGTGGGTTATATGGTCTCTGTAGCAACTATTCAATTGTGCCATTGTAGGGAGAAAGTAACCATGAGCAATATATGAATGAATGGGTACATCTGTGTTCCAATAAAACTTTATTTACAAAACCAGATGGCGGGCCAGATTTGACCTGTGGACTATAGTTTGCTGACTCTTGAATTAGGCTAATTGGTACCTGTCATTACTCTGGTGACTATTATCTGTCTGGTCAGTGTGTCTTAAAGTTCACCTGACTGTGCTGAAGGGAATTTATACTTCATGCATGGGAGAGAGGGGTTTTCCTCAATCTTCCTAGACATGAAAGTGGAGCATGGAGCCTCAAATGCCATCACAGCCACCCTGTGATCAGCAGGGGAACCAGCCTCAGGATGCAGTACAGATTGAGGTTGGTAGAGGAGAGAGATGGAAAGAGACTGGAATCTTGATGGAATTACCCAGATGCATAAGGTACCTGGGCTCTGCCCTACCTCTGACCTGCCTCTTGTGTGAGGGAATAAATTTCCTTTTTGGGTGAGCCAGCTTGAGTCCAGATTTTCTGTTACTTATCTCCAAGAGAATCCAAACCAATACAAAGTTCAAATAGATTTAGATGAATCTGTGGATCATCAGTCACTGAGTCAAACCAAGTGGTTTGGGGAACCCCATCTTAGAGTTTTGAGGGTGATATAGTGAGGAGAAGCCATACATCCTTCAAACCACCCCAAACTAGGACTGTATGCCAGAGTGGAAATGCCTACTATGTGGAAAATGTGCTTGGATCAGGAGAATGTGAATTTGGAACCCATGAGTGTTGTCACGAAGCCACTGTCTGGTCTTTTGCATAAATTTGAAAATAATTTATAAATATCATGGATCCATTGATTTAGGATGAAATGTTTTCTCAAAGAAAATAAAAATAAAAGAGTTTCGACCAACTGCTTTAGGTTGAAGGCAGGGGGTAGGGTGAGGGGTGGGCAAGTGGTATCCATAGCCAAACCTCTTTTGTCTCCAACACTGATCCCACCCATCTCCCTCAGGTTCTTTCCCCATGGATTTCCATGGATTTTCCATGGGGTTTAGGAAACTAGAACATTTTAAAAACTTTTTTTGTGGTAAAATACATATAACATAAGCTGTACCATTTTAGCCATTTTAAAGTATACAGTTCAGTGGCATTAGTATATTCACATTGTTGTGCGAGCATCACCACCACCCATCTCTAGGACTTTTTCCCTTTCTCACACTGAAACTCCTTGCCCATTAAATGCTAACTCCCACTCTTCCCTGTCCCAGCTGCTATTCTCCTTTCTGTGTCTGTGAGTTGACGATGATAGGTACCTCACATAAGTGGATTTATGCACTATTTGTCTTCTTGGATTTGGCTTATTTCACTAAGCATAGTCTTCAAGTTTTGTCCATGATGTAGTATGCATCATTTCAGTCTTTTTAAGACTGAAAAAATGTTACATTGTGTGCGTATACTCAATTTTATTTTTTATCTTTTTATTTTATTTATTTTTTGGAAAATGGCTCATTTTTAGGAAGTGTTATCTAAATGCTGAGTTCAGAAAGAGAGAGCCACAATAAGACATTAGAACGTGCCTAGGAAAAAGAGGCAGTTCATACCCCTAGCCTCTGCCTGATGTCAGCACTTTTGGCTGTTTTAGTTTCTTCTTATCTTTCACCAGAATTGCTCCTTGAAAGTGCTCTGATCTCCAATGTGTCTCTCTGTGCTGAGACCCTGTTATGAGGCAGAGTGGATAGGAGTGTGGGTTATTATTTCCTAGCCGTGGGACCTTAGGGTTCTTTGTCTGTTTTATCATCTGTAAAATGTGGATAATGAGTGTGGGGTGTGTGTGTGTGTGTGTGTGTGTGTGTGTGTGTGTGTGTGTTTGTTTAGAAGCACAAATGAGGTCATGCTCTTTATAACATTCTGCAACATTTTTCATAAACAATATGTCTTGGAGATATTTCCAGATCAATGAATAAAACTTTGCTCCATTTTTTAGTAGCTGCATATATTCTGCTTTATGGCTATGCCATAAATTCATTTAGGCAATCTTCCATGCATGGACATGTAGGTTGTTTCCAGTTGTTTGCTTTTCTAAACGATGTTGCAATGAATTTCCTTGCACACCATCTTGACTCACTCATGTGAGCACATCTCTAGGATCAATCCCTAGAAGTGAGATTTCTGGGGCAGAGGGTATGAGCATTTAACATTTTGAAAGATATTACCAAATTAGACAGTTTAATTTGCAAGTGTGTCTTATTAGGAGAAAATCTGTTAGATTAAGTCCACCCTGTAAATGTTATATTTGAACAGTTCATTTATTAAATTGATTTGTGTTCTGCTTCTTCCCCAAAAGGGCTCAGGGAAGCTTATAGCAAGAGGCAAATCAAATAAGGCTGAAATAATAAACTTGCAGAGAAAAGCCAGTGAGGTAACAGTAATAGCTAAGACTAATTTTGAGCACTTCCTGCATGCCAGGCACTGTTCCAAGTGCTTTATGTGTATGAACTCACCAGAACCTCACAGTCTCTTTAGGAAGGGATTATTAACACTCTCATTTTACAGATGGGAAAACTGAGGCATAGAGGGGCTAGGTAACTTGTTCAGTGTCACACAGTAAATGGTGGAGCTGGGATTTGAACTCAGGCAGTCTGTCTTCAAAGTCCATTATGTTGCCCTACTTTCTCAAATTAGGAGTCAGAGAAAGGAATGAGGAAGCTGGACAAATAAGGGTTATCATTACCGCTGTGATTCATTCATCCAACCATCAGTTTATTCATGCGCTTATTCAACAAATAATTACCAAAGGCAGCTCTTTGGCAAGTGCTGGGCATAACAGTGAACCAAAGAATATGTGTTTCCTACCTCTGCTTGATTATAAAGGTCAAACTGCTTCCTGAGAGGCATTCTGATTGACATGTTCATTTGAGAGTAAGGACCCTCTGAACCTCTGCGTCCTCAGCCTCAGTATCACTGCCTTGGTCCCCCTCTTGCACCATCAGCTTGATCCCTTGGACTGATTTTGTAGCTTATCAGGATGCCCTGGGAGGGGTTTGGGGGGCAAATTTGCAGGCAGCCCTGTAAGCCTCATTCCCTGAGCCCTGAATAGAGCTATTACATCATTATTGCTGAGGTGTGGTGGCCTTAGGTCCCAGAGGGAGAGAGGGCAGCTCCAGGTTTCTCTGTTTTTTTTTTTTTTTAAGATTTATTTATTTATTTTAGAGAGAGCAGGAGGGCCAAAGGGAGAGGGAGAGAGAATCTCAAGCAGACTCTGTGAGCCCGAGACGGGGCTGGATCTCATGACCCTGAGATTATGAACTGTGCTGAAACCAAGAGTCAGATACTTAACCAATTGTGGCACCCAGGCACCCCCAGGTTTCTGTGTTCTGTTTTCTAGTGGAAACCATGCTGGCCACATGGGTTCTCACTTGCTTGGACACCTGATTGGCCAGGTTGGATAAATCAAGATTTTCAGCCTTAGTTTTTCCATCTGTAAAATCATAAAAATCAGTGCCATTTCTGCTTTGTCTTTTAAAACTGTGTAGTGAATGTGATACAACAAACAAATAAAATTTCCATTCATTCAACAAGTTTTATTTTAGTACCCAAGTGTGCCAAGCATTGAACTTGGCCCTGAGCTGTCAGGAGTACACAGGCTCGGTGGGGGGGTGGCAGAGAGGGGAGACAGATAGGAATCAGTCACAGGACAAATAATAGGAAATGTTTATGGAGTACTTACTATATGCCAGGCACATTTCTAAGCACCTTACGAATGTTGCTCAGTTAATCTTTATAACAGCTCTAAGAGATGGGCACTTTTATAATGCTCACATTATAGGTGAGGAAACTGAAGCACAGGGTGATTAAGTAACCTGCCCAAAGTCAGCATATAATGAGAGAAGTGAGGATTAATTCACAGATCCCAAACCTATATCCCTAAACAAGACACAGTCTTGCTGCTGTGCTATGGAGATGCTATGATATGGAGAAATAAAAGAACAGGATGGTCCACGAGAGAATAATAGTGAAGATCTAATTTATACTGGGGTGTTTGGGGAAGACCCCGAGGAGGAAGTGGCATTGGAAAGAGATATGGAGGAAGAAAAGGAGCCAGCTTTGCAGAACTGGGTGTGTGTAGGTAATTGGAAAGAGGCAGCGAGAATAGCACATGCAAAGGTCCTGAGGTAGGCAAGACTTGGGGGCATTTGCAGAATAGAGAGAAAGGCTGGTCACTGGGAATTGTTGAACTGGAGGTGCCTTTGAGCCTCAGTACCGTGCCTGGCACTTTGGCAGAACTCAGTGGATATTAACCCTTGCTGTGTGCTTTTTGAGTGATGAGAAATCAGAGGAATCAGGGAAACGGTTTCAGGGAAGGCTTGCTTCCTCACACCTCTAGGTGAACACAGTAGGTAGCATCTCAAGGCATTAGCATTAGAAGCAGATAAATCCCATGTAGTCACTTCTGGCCTCCTTCTCCAAGAGTGGGTCCTGCAGGGGACCTCTTTGCTGGGGAATCCTGGGAGGGCTTCAGGTCTCCACCTTTCAAGGAATCTCCCTTTGTCAAATTCACTGTGCATGTTTCTTTTTTTTTTTTTTCCCCATCAGCCCTGGAATGGGAAAAAGTCAGCTCCAACCTGCTTTCAAAGCTGAGCAAATAAAGCTCTTTTACAATTGGTTCCATTGTAGAGAGAGCATTAGACTGATTTATTCAAATCAATTCTGGGTAAAAGCCATAAAAGAGAGCTTAAGAATGAGTTCTGTTTCCCCAGGAAACCCAGCTGATGGATTAACACCTGAAAGGGGGCAGATGCGTGACTGGCCTCAGAGGGGACTGGGGGGCGGCATTTGGCACTCTGGACAGACTCAGTGTTTTCCTGGGGGACTGAAGCCAGACATGTCCCCCGTTGGTTGCTGGGGACCCCCTGCTCCTTAAGCTCCTGGGTACAGAGAGAAGGTCCAATGCTTTTTTTTTCTTTTTTCTTTTTTCTTTTGCTCTTGAAGGGAAGAGGGCTTTGTTATGAAGCAGCTTTGGGAACATCAACTGCTAAAATTGGAAGAATCATCAAATCATCAGATAACTTGGTCAGAGCCCCTCCTTTCTGGCAGCTGGAGGGTGGGTGGAGTGGAGGGAGACTAAGACCCAGAGAACTGAAGCAAGTTATCAGGAATTCAAATTCAAGTCTCCCAACTTCCTTGTCCAGTGCTGTTTGCATCACAGCATCAATGACTAGCCTTAAAATATGCATGCTGATGATAAGGTCTATTGTTTATCCAACTAAAAACACTTATGCTTTGATTTTAGTCACTCCTTTTTCTTGGTATTCCATACACACGGAGAAGAACTCCTCAACATTGTCCTTATGAAATTTTTTTTTGTTGAGAACGGAAGATAGGGGAAAAAATAATCTCTAAGCTTGCTAAACCTTAACTCATTGAACTTCTCTGCCTAGGATCAGTTTTTGCCTTAAACCTGGTTGCTCTTTCCTATTTTATGCTCCTGCTTGTGTCTGTCACTTACTAGCTGTGTGACTCTGATAAAGTTGCTCAATGTCTCCGAGGCTCAGTGTTCTCATCTGTATAATGGGAATGGTGCCTACCTCATAGAATTGTCATGATTGGATGGCATGATGCATATGAAGCCATTGGCAATGCCCGGCTATATCAAATGCTAAAAAATGTTAGCTCTTTTAAAATTATTTGCACAGGGTAATGAACCTCTTCCCAGGTGGATAACATCTGCTGGATTTTTTTTTCCTCTCAGAATGATCTGGCCTGCATCCCATCCTATTGCTAGGGTTATTCACAGACACTTTGCTTTTTTCCTAACCCTCCTTGCCTCCCCTACAGCATATATGTACACACAAAGCCCGTTACAACACAGTTGTGTATACACAACACAGACTCTCCTTTCTTAGTAGCAACTAAGAGACGGTAGCAAGTGTGGGTGGTGAGAAAGAATCCGAGTCTTTACGTCTTAGCTCATTTATTCCCCCCAATATTTTCTCTGCTCCGGACTAGGATTAAAATGTCATATTTGGAGTTTTAGTGCATCCTGAGATGGGTAAGTGTAGTGTGGACCTCAGTATTTAACCCTCTTGATCCCTTGTCCCGTCTAGAGGGCTCAGTGCCCAAATCAGTCAGATGTCAGAGCTGAGACAATGTATCTCCATGGGGTGCTTGTGCTTGGGACCTGGACAAGCTGTGCTTTCTCCACCAGCTGGATTATGTCCCTGTATCTGTCATAGAAACTTCTCTCCTTGGGCACAACTTTGACATCATCACAGGTGTATTCAAGCGGCATTAGGTAGAAGGGTAGAGAAGGAGAGGGAAAGGATGGAGGGAAGGAAGAGTAGAGAAGAGAGGAGCAAGAGGAAGTGAGAGGGATGGATGGGGGAGAGAGGGTGAGTCAGAAATCCAGTCATCCACTGGTCTGAAGGAAAAAGGGAGCTTTGCTCTGGCCATGGTGCTGAAGTACAAGTCCTGCTGTGAAGGATTGGAAATCAGTGACTCAACCAGTGAGGAAAAAAGGGTATGTGGCTCTGGTCACTGGGTATTATGTGTGGATAAAAATAGGAGGAAGAGAGGAAATAGTTGTGTGCCTGTTGGGGGGGGAGCCGATAAAGAGAGAGAAAGAGAAAGAATAATACATAGAGAGGAAAAAGTTGTTGGCTTACCAATAGCAGTGGAATGACTCCTACTTAGCTGAAGGGCCAAATGCTGTAGGCCCGTGATGGGGGGACAACACATACCTTTTTGTTGCAATCATTTCCAGGATCCTTAAATGTGTGTGTGTGTGTGTGTGTGCATGTGTGTACATGTATGTAAGAACAGAGGTGAGGGGCGCGTGGGTGGCTCAGCCGTTGAGCGTCTGCCTTCGGCTCAGGTCATGATCCCAGGGTCCTGGGATCGAGCCCCGCATTGGGCTCCCTGCTCCGCGGGAAGCCTGCTTCTCCCTCTCCCACTCCCTTTGTTTACGTTCCCTCTCTCGCTGTGTCCCTCTCTGTCAAATAAGTAAAATCTTAAAAAAAAAAAAGAACAGAGGTGATTATTTCAGATGGATTCTACTGAGCATTGGAGGCATTGCTTAGAAAATAATCTTACTCATGCCCATAGAACAGCATGGCAATATTGTTGGGATACAAACACAGGTGGCCTTGCCCACTGGGACTTTTGCTGAGGGTTAGCAGCTCTGTGGAAGGAAAGATGAGAGACACTTCTGTCCTGTCTCAGGAGTCTTTGACTCTTAGTCAGCCCAAGGGATGGGGGAATTTCCTACTCTATTTGCATAATCAAGGACATCTCCCAACCCATGTGGTTACTGATTGGTTTTCTCTGGTATAATCTTCTGAGGTTATCAGGGACTTACTGTTTACCTTCTGTGCCTCACAGGGACTTTTCAGGGACCTCGCAGCCCTCCACCAAGCCCAGGGCTTTCCATGCAGGAAGGTAAGATGTTGGTCAGGAAGCTGCATCATGGCTTAGAGCTCAGGCTCAGGAGACAGACATACTTGGGTTCAAACCTTATTTCCTTCAATTAGTATGGTCTTGAGTGGGCTTTCCTCACCTTTTGTTTTGTTATGAATATGGGTGTGGAGGCTTCTGGATGGTGAGTGGTGTTTGAACATAAGAGAAAATTAAGGATGGGGCTCTTGCTAATGTTAACCCTGGAATTACTGTAGGACACATTGTGGTCTTTGCTGGGCCTAAACAGTCCAATCATCTGATCTTATAGTGATCACCAGAAAGTTCTAGGAGGTGATGTTACTGAGAGGTTAAGAGCACAGGCTCAAGGCAGACACTTGAAGTGCAAGTCCCAGCTCCATTTCTTACTAGTTGGGTGACCTTAGATTGGTTGTGTAACTTCTCAGACCTTCAGCTTCCTCGTCTATAAAATGGGGACAGTAATGGTAAGGATGATAAAATCTGTCTCAATGGGCTACAATGCAGATTTAATTAGCTAACATACATAAAGTGTTTAGAACAGTGCCTGATGCCTAGTAAACACTCAAAAACATCAGCCATTGTTATTTTGCTAATATTACTATGGCTTTTATCAACTGGATGGCATGTGGAAGTAACTTGTGCTCTCTGTACTCAGTCTTCTTATCCGAAAAGTGGGGCTGCTGCTAATCATTAGTTCACACAGTTAGAGAGAGAAATGAGATAGTTTACATAAAGTGCCTCACTTGATAGAGGCATCCAAATAATGACATTTCCCCCTTTCTCCTTTTCTTGGTCATATTTAAGATCAAACTATCCTAAATATTAGAGCAAATGCACAGTTTGGTGGTTCTTGCCTCTTTTGGGAATCATGGAACCCTTTGTAAATTTGAATGCAGAATTATATCTTCCTCTGAGAAAAATGGAAATAATGCACAAGTAATTTTAACGGGTTCAACAGTTCATGAGTTATTATGGGTTTTTATCCCATTGCCCACAAAAACTCCTCTTAATCTCCCCCTCACACAATGAATTTCAGAGAGTTTTCTGGGAAAAAAAAGGTGACACACAAAAATGAGCCCTTAAGCATCAAGCTCTGGTGATTGTGATGTGGGGAGTCTGAGGGCCTTAGACTTGACTGGGGGTCTGTCCAGAAGCTTCTGAGCTTGGAACCCCTGCCTCCTCCAGGACTCATTGTACTCACTCCCATCACTGCCCTGGGGCCCTGTTTGGTCAGTCTCATGGCTCAAGGTGATGGTGTTGGGGATGGGGGGGTCCTGCCTTCCTCTTCTCCCAGTACTGTCTCTCGTGCACACAGGGTGCTGCCTTTAATGATGTCTTCTCTAAACTCTGCAATTTATGGTGTGGTTGTGCCAAGGAGAAGGCAGGGATTTGTCTTTGTTGTAAGTGTTGTGTGTATATTAAAAGGGTCTTGCAACAATCAGCACTTTGTGGCAGAAACAATGGGACACAGTGCATGCCCACTTAGTAAGAACAAGAGGAGGGGAGATTTGGATAATTAAGACAAATATTCGTATGCCCAAGATGCCCCAGTGAAGGGCTGGCAGGAATGGTTAAGATAAACATTGATGATGTCTGATGTATATACTCTTGTTCTGGCAGAGGCCTCCTCACCAATTTGGGTCAGGACTGAGGGGGGAAAATTTGGGTGCTGGGGAGTGCGGAAGACACCCTCAGAAGCCCTGTGTATGGATCGTTTAAGTAGATGAAGAGCTGTATTGCAATGATCCTTGGGAGGAGGAGAAAAAAACCCACAAGAGATGGGCAAAAAGTCACATTTTGGAATCTGGTGACTTCCAGTGTTGGAATGTCATTTGCATCTTGATAACATCAAAAGAAAATTTAAAAGTAAGAATAAACCACCAGCAGGATTACGCCCTCATAGCGGGGCAGATGGAAAGCTTGTTAATGGCCCTGGTCAATATGGGTCCCTGTGTGACTTACAGGTGCAAGACACACAGATACACACCACGTTCCAAATGAAGTAGAAGCTGAGACACTGTAAGCAAGGATACATGGCCATCTGAGAGTATAGTTTGGGAGGACAAGGCCACCCTGTCCCTAGTGACCCTAATGGGAAGTAAGGTGGCATTTGTGGGATTCTTAGCAGTAGAACAGAACAGCACAAATCTTGACTCTTTGGGTCAGTACATTGGGAATCATGGCTGACACTGGGGGTCGTGGCTGACAGCCAATGGTTATACTATAAGTAGGGTGTAGGTGGCACAAGGAGTTACATGGCTTGTGGGGCAGTTGCCTGAGAAAGTTATAGGCTTGGAGGGGTCAGTACCTCCTGTAGGGGTTTCTCATTGAAGAGGAAGCAGCAATACCTTGGAACCAGGGATCTGTCCTTATGGGGGTCAGTGTCTGGATAGCTTAGATGGGTGAGAGCTTAGGGAGATGCTTGTCTCACCTTGATAGAATCCTGGCCCTCAGCTAATAACCCAATGTGGGCAATGGTGGGAAGATGGTGGTCCTAGCCACTGAATTCCTCCCTATACCTCCCAAAGGGTTAGAGGTTTAGGAGAGGGATTTTAGTAGGGTAGCTATGGGGTTTAGATTCTTCATGCCCTAATTCATGACCAGCTTAAGATATCAGACTCTGAGCTTCTTTGGCCAACCTGGCTCAAGTGTGGGAGGTGGCTGTTCCCCTGCCTCCTGGCTCTTGCTTTTGACTTCCTGACTTTGGCTGTCAGTCTTATCCTTTTTTTTTTTTTTTTTTTTAAGATTTTATTTATTTATTTGACAGTGACACAGCGAGAGCTGGAACATAAGCAGGGGCAGTGGGAGAGGGAGAAGCAGGCTCCCCGCGGAGCAGGGAGCCTGATGCGGGGCTCGATCCCAGGACCCTGGGATCATGACCTGAGCTGAAGGCCGATGCTTAATGACTAATCCCCCAGGCGCCTCTGTCAGTCTTATCCTTATTCAGTCTCCCTCTTATCAACTGTCACATCTGAAGCCTTAGGACCCTCCAACTTCAGAGCTAGACTTGCCTTCCCTACAAGAAAAGCACATGAGTTAATGGTAGTTAAAAGTAGATACACTTTCTTTAAAAAAAATTTTTTTTTGAGTATAGTTGACACATAATGTTACATTAGTTTCAGATGATGTACTTTCTTTTTGAGCCCTTATTATGTGTCATGCTAAGAGCTTTGTAGGCACAATTTTGTTCAATTCATGATAATCCCCATGAAGTACTGTTATGCCTATTTTACAGATGAGGAAACTGAAGCTCCCAAAGGTCAGTTTCCCTGCATAAGATCATGCAGCTAAGAGTAAAGCCAGAACCCTAATCAAACTCTGTCCCCAGAGCCCTAGCTGAGCTAACTTGCCCTCTAAACCCCACGGTGGAAGGGTGAGAATCCAGACAGATTTGAGACCCACCAAAGGAGCTTCCCCATCACTACCCTGCTTACCTTTGTCTGGCTGGAGCTGGCTGACCACAGCAAGTTAGGTTCCATAGCAAATGTTGTTGGGGCCCTTGCCCACATCCCTTGCCCTCACCACTTCTGCAAATGCTGACTTGCCTTTATCCGAGGCCAGCCACTTTCCCAGGTGAGTGTAAATGGACTTACCTTTGTTCTGGACTTTCCTTCATCTTGATCATCATCATCATCAGATCTAGTCAAGTTGCTGGAAAGTTGAAGAGTGGTCTCTGGGGGATCTACCCCACTGGCTTGGTAAACTCATGCCCTTTCTTTTGATGTCAGGCCCTGTAACCCTTTGACTGTCCCTAATTTTTCTGCCAAGTTTCAAATGCTGCAGAAAATGGAGTTGACGCTATGACCTTGGGCCAAAGTAGAAGTGTGGAGACCAGAATCATGAATTATACTTTATTCTTAGAAATGTCAGACTGTTTTGTGGTTAAGAGCACAGTCTTTCAGTTGGACACCCTAGGTTTGAATCCCAGCTCTATCACTGTATAATAACCACAGGATGGGTTTGGAGTCCCACTGGGCCCACTGCGAGACAGGGGAGCTAAAACTCTATTGGTCATCTGATCTACATAAGCCCTACTCTGGTGGACCCCACTAATGTTTTGGGTCTCCTGGAATTAGTGTCGTTTTAGAGCCCAGGTCCTGTGATTCTGTAAATGTCTGATTTTTTCCTTTTCCTCAATGCGGTCACCTGGGAAAAGGCCATAGGTACCTTTGGGGAGGGCTGGGAAAAAGATTAACATTATACAATTTTGGGCCGTGTACCAAGATCCTTCCCCAAAGGGACCTAGCCTCCCTGGGTCTGTAAACTGGCTCTGGGAACTGATTGAGGGAGGTCATGACTCTGCTTTTATGATTCAAGTTAGACTTTTGTTCACTTGACCTAGAATTCTGCTCATTCAGATCAGTAGGAATTTAGTAGGCTTCCCATCTATTTCACTTCTAGGGATACCATGACCAACTTGCCAATGTCATAGTTCTGTGCACATCAGACTATCCTGATTTTGGCTTTGACTGTACTGTCAATGGTAACCATGCCCACTTTGCCTTTGGCTATTGAGCTGCCACTTGGCTTCTGTCATGCCGGGATCCAATGACCCCAGTGCATTTAGGTTTCCCAGTTCAGTGGCAGCAGTTCCCACTATAATGTGCCTTGGGCATGTTGCTTAGCCTCTTTATACCTCCGTGTCCACCTTTGTACATTGGGGATAATAACAGGGTTGTTGTGAGACTTAGATGGAAGGTGATATAAGAGGGCCTCAAAGCCCACCCATGTTTATTAGAATTATTTGTGCTGGTTGGGAGGGAAGAGATGGAGGAGAGAGGAAGGGGCTGGATCGAGAAGGGGAAGGTGTAGGATGCAGAGAACGCTGGGCGGGAGCAGATCCTTTTACTCATGCAACAAATGTTTCTTGAGCACTTACTACAGGCCGCTCACTTTGATAGCTTTCCAGAATAAAATCATGAACAAGGCAGAGGCAGTGACTGCCTAGGAGATTAGTGGGAGAAAAACTGGAGAAGCAAATTGCAGCATGATCTCTGTGCTTG
This sequence comes from Callorhinus ursinus, assembly GCF_003265705.2. Classification (NCBI taxonomy): domain Eukaryota; kingdom Metazoa; phylum Chordata; class Mammalia; order Carnivora; family Otariidae; genus Callorhinus; species Callorhinus ursinus. The sequence continues at coordinate 11,737,246 of NW_027397075.1, read as the reverse complement.
GTTGAGGAAGCTCAGGGAACATAGGAGCCTGGTGCTCATTCAGCCTTCCCTGGACACGGTGTTAACAGTTAATTATCCAGAAAATACCTCCTGGTTCAACTAACACAGCTGAGGGAGTCCCACACTGATGTGAAGAACAAGTTGGGCACACTATCTATCAATCCATCACTGCAAAATATTTCTCAAAGTCTCCTGCCTTTGTCCATCAGCACTGCTGCTGTGTGGAGTCCCTGCCGTAGTTTTCTCCCTGGTCCAGCCTTTCATGCCTGGTCCCCAGCAACCTCTCTATCCACCACATCTCTCTTCCCTCATCCATCCTGCTGCAGCCACCAGGCTTCTTGCTGCCTTCCTCCCAGCCTCTGGACTTTTGCACATGCTCTTCCCTTTGCTGGAACACCCTTTACCTGGCTGAGAACTGTTCATCTTGTATATCTCCAGTCAGTGCTCATTTCCTCTGCCCCTTTCCCAGCTCCAGGCCTTCTGAGGCTCTTCTGTTTTAGGTTCCCTTGTTCCCAGTAGTCCTCTGTTGCAGCCCTTTGCCCCGTTGACAAAGTATCAATCAATCAACTCCCCCCCCCCCCCCCCCCCATACTGGGCTCTACCTGGGCAGGGACAATGCCTGCCATGGTCACTGTTATAATCCCCTACCCCAGGGCAGTGCTTGGCCCATAGTGATGCTCAATAAATATCCCTGATAGGTAAGCATAGCTTTGAAAGGTGGTGTCTTTGCATTAAGCCTATCACCCTCCAGGCCAAATTCTTCATCTGTTCTGAGCAGCCTCTAAATCATTCAAGATGCAGAATAGTACCAAAGACCAAGGTGTTCATCCTTGTAGGGCATTGGAGAAGTGGACCTCTTCTGTCCCTTCTTTCTCCCTTCCTTGGCCAGGGAGACCGTGGGGGTGCAACCTGGGGGCGGGGCTTTGCCAGAGCCGGCCTGGCCCTTAGCAGGTGAGAGGAGCGCAGGCCTCTTCCACGCGTGCCTGCGGTATGCGTGAGCAGCCAGAAGGGGGCGGCAGAGAGACAGGAGTGGTCCGCGGAGGAGCCCAGCTCCGAGCCGAGCCGCGCGAACCCACTGAGCCCGCGCTCAGAAGCCCGATCTCCCACCGACAGGCCGCTGGGTTCAGGAGAGTGCCGAGTCCTTTCTCTTCCCCAAGTAAAGACAGAACACCCTGGAACCATGGCCAGCCCTTCTGGCAGCCCTGAAGATTCGGGCAAGCTCAGAGGCAGGGATGGCCGGCAGAGGCGGGAGGAGGAGGATGCCCCTCCGGAGGAGAAGAGATTGAAGCTGGGGCTGGAGGGAGGAAGCGCAGCGCAGGAGGAAGAAGACGCGCCACGTCTGGGCAGGGAAGAGACCGGCACCCAGACAGGTGGCGAAGGCAGAGGTGTAAGTGAGCGGGGGCGCAGGAGGGACGGGGGCTAGAGGTGGGGTGGGGTGGGCAGGATGCTCCCCGTCGGCCGTCAGGTCCAAGTTGATAATTGGGCAGCAACTCCTGAGGGCAGGAGCGGTGTGACAGCTCATGGGGACCTCTGAGAAACTAGATGCTTGGTTGTTGGTGGCAACCCCCTTCTTGTTTATGTAGCATTGACTCGCTGATTCTCCCACGACATCGTCGTCATCTGGCTGGGAGACCCGTGGGTTCTGCGGTTAGCCAAAAAGGGGAAGGGGAAGCTCTGTGTCCTGGGGGCCCCCAGAAGGGGAAGGAGGTGAGGGGAAGGAGGGCTCAGAGCAGCCCTCAACCTTCAGCTCCCTCCTGGGCAGCGCTGTTTTAGGTGTCTCTCTGGGACTTTTCTGGTTGTGTGTTTCTCCCACCTGGTAAGGGGCTTGGGTGGGAAGTACCCTAGCACAGGTTCTGCCAAAGCCTGCCCTGTCAGCATGTGGGCTGGCAGCAGCTCAGCCCATGCCCCTCACCTGCCCTGCATCTTCCTGTCATTGCTCCCCATTCGGGTTGGGCAGTGAGAGTTGAGAGAGAAGGCAGGTGGCTTCCATCCCCGAAGTCATTCTCCTCTCCTTATTCTTTCTGAGAGGGACAGTGAGGCAAAGTTCTGAGCATCCCCTCAGGTAGTACCTGGCTGTGGTCCCTGCTGGCTGAGTGTATGTGTGAGGGTGTTTTGTTGTGTATGTGCGTGGTTATGTGAGTCACTAGGCATGTGTGGGATGGAGCTCAGTGACCAGCTTGATCCCTTGGTTCCCGCTTTCTGCTTCCTCTCTTGAATCTTCCAGTTATGACCTGGCTGACCTTACATTTGGGGAGCACATGAGTCTGGAGGACAGATGAGGGCTGGCTGGATAGCAGTCCCCATGGCAAGGGCTGCCACCTTGAGAGTTTTTAATGGATAATGGCATTGACCTTTATGTTTCTTCTGAATGTTTTTATTCTTGACCATATGCTTGGCTGAGCTTGTCTTAAAAATTTGATTAGTGGCTAGTGAGCTCCATGAGAGAGTTCCCATTCTTTCTCCCAAATCCACATAGGCAGCTGCAGCTTGCCTACGTTCACCAGGCTGCATCAAAGCCCAGCTGACCCAGAGTGGGGCTGCTCCCAGGTGCTGCTTCAGAGATTTCACCCTCCCCCCATGGTTGTAATTGTGTTCAGACTATGGGCCACCTGGACACCAGAACCAGGTGAATTTCTCTCTGAGATGCCAGGAGAAGGATAATCCTTATGGAAGGTTTATTGGGACACATCACGGAAAGAGTGAGAGGGATGTGTCACAGTGTGGTAAGAGGAGAGGCCCTGGGTCAGAAACATGATTATGGAGGCAGTGCAGTGCTATGAAACCTTTCCTCTCTCTATCACTTCCCTCATTACTTGGGACTTTGACAAAGACCAGATATGAGAATGCAAGGAAATGACCAAGTGCAGTGGGATGTAGGAATGTGGATTTGAATCTTGGCTCTGGCCTTCCTTTGCTGGGTGACTCAGAGCAAGTTACTTAACCTCTCCGAGACTAGTGTCCTCATTGGTGAAATGCATATGCCAATAAGCCTTGTTTCATGGGGTTATTACCCCTGAGATTAAGTAAAGTTTATCCATAGAAAGCACTTAGCATTAAGGCCGGCACATAGTATGTGCTCAATAAATGTGATTTAGTACTGAAATTCACTCCATGTAGCTCACTTACTGTCATCTTTGGTTCTAAGGGTACATCACAAGAGATGAAGGTCTTAGGCCAGAATCTCCATATTAAATGCTTTCTGAAGATTAAGGAATTATGGGGCAGGTGATGAAATTTTTAAAAGGCAGAAACCCCATTGAACTTTTTGGTTCAAAAAGGGAAATGGGGATCTCATGGTTTGAAGGATTATTTCATAACTGGATAGAAACTGTCCTTTCCTGAATCTGAATCTGAATCCAATTTTATTTTCTCCTTTTGGGGCATGTGGATCATCTGGGGAAAGTGGCCCTTCACAGCAATGGTGTTTTGGTTTTTAAGTTTAAAGGTTGGCCAAGCTTGTGCTGCCCAGAATGCCCATCAGATAGATTTCTCCTCCTTTGTAGTTTCTATAGGAATATTCTCTTTAAAGAACCCAGAAAGCAGTTTCGGGCTGGTGCCAGGAGCAGCAGCTATTTCTTTGAGGAAAGCCCATTTCTTCACTCACAGACTATGTCCAAATGGATCAAGAAGAACGGAACACCTTTTCATGAAATTTTTGTCTATGTAGACCATTAGCTTGGCTAAAACGTTAAAAACATTCTTGTTCTTTAATAGCAGATTATTTTTAGGGGCAGATCATTTTGAGCTTTTCTCTGCAGGAGCTGCATGGGCATCACCTCCCTGTCCATGCTGTATCTAGATATTTTTAAAGGATTAAATACCCTTTACCTTCACTGGGTTTGGTGCTTTGGATGGCTGAGGTTTACATGTGACTGGTTGTCCCTCCAAGTGGGTCCCACGCTTGGCTCTTGCCTTGAAGGGGAAGGGGGTTGCTTCCTCTGGAGGTTGCTACGGGGTGCTTTTAGGAGGTAATGTGAGGCCCCAGGAGCTATCTCAGTGCAGAGTCCTTTTGGAGATGTGGCTGGAGGAGGGTATGTGCCTAGTGAGGACTGATCCCTAGAAGTTTCACAGACTCCTTTTGCCCTCTCCAGACCAGGGTTGCTGAGAAGGTATGAAAGAACCAATCCTCCCAGAGCCTTTATTGACTCCTTTAAAGTGACCCCAGGGTGAGTCTGGCCTGCAGCTCTTCCTGGGGGGAGAGAAGGATCTCTTCTAGGTAATTGGTTATCAACATTATCAACATTAGCGGTTTGTTCAGTTTTTCTCAAGATCAGGAAGCTCGGCATAGACTTCTGGATTGTGCTGGGCAGAGCTGAAATCCCCTGATGGAATCCTCATTCAAGAGTCTCCAGAGTTGAGACCAGAATAGGGAGGTCATCATCAGCAGGGGGCCCCTTATAGAGGGAAGTCCAAACTGCAGGTCTTTCCCTTCTCACTGGTGAAGGTCTGCACCTGGGTGTCTCAACTTTGCCACTAGTGACATTTGGGGCCAGATCATTCTCTGTTGTGGGGGACTGTCCTTAGCAGCATCCCTGGCCTGTAGCCACTGGATACCATTAACACTGCCTCTCCATCACCAGTGTGACAACTGAATATGTCCCCATACATTGCCAAATGTCTATGGCTTGGGGAGGATACAGATGAAATCACCTTATCTGAAAGCCACTGCAAAAATGTTTCAGAGAGTAGGTGTTAAGTTTGGGTCCTTGCTGTACCACTCGTAAGCCTTGGGAAATTTATACAACCTCCATGGGCCTCAGTTTCCTCATCTATAAAATGGAGATAGTAAGATAAACCTCAATGGAAGGTTATGTGGGCATTCAATACAATTCCAAGATAATAAATGGAAAAGGCTTAGCATAGCATTTAGATACAGAAAAGCACAAAACAAATGGTCAATTCCATTTTTACTTATTTGGGTGAGTCGGATTTTGTCTTCCATCCCCTTATCCATTTGGTGAGGTGCAAGGGTGGGGAAGTATCATCCACCTAAACCTTAGGTTGGATTCAGGTAGCATCTCAGCTTTCTCTATGGAACTCACTGGTTTCCCTCCAGTTTCCTCCTTGATTCTCTGGTTCTGGATTCTAGGAGGCAGGAGTGTGGGTAGTCGGAGCAGGTGACACTCAGTTTACTTCCACGCTGGAGAATTCCAAAGCTGGCTTGCCATGACAGGGCTTTTGGACCAACATCTGGTTTCTGGATTCCCATTTGAACACAGCTGGACTCCACAGGGCTGAAGCTCTCTCTGCCAAGATATAGATATTTCCCTGGCAACGATCTCTCAAGCTGACATGAAGACATGGCCACCTACCAGAACACAGTGCTGCACGGGCTCTCCTGTAATTTGTGAGGCAAGCTTCTGAGGATTGCAGTGTGCGTGAGAAACCGTAGGAGGTTCCCTCGTCCTCCAAGGGCCAAAAAGTGGGGTGAAGGTTGGTGAAGGGTCCTCCAGGGAAGAAGAAGGCACGGAGGGCATTTCTTTCAGTGAGAACAGAGAGGTATAGGCCACATACTGGTTGGTTCAGACCACTCTGCGGGAGACAGGTGCCTCTGTGCATGCAGTAGTTTTGGATTCTGAGCTGTGTAGCCCTTAGCTTTAATCATTTCAGAAATATTTAACCCCAGTGCTAGCAAACCAGAGTGTGGCTTGGGCTTCTCAGCTGGAAAGACACAGACTGCCAGCCAATGTCCTTCTGATTCTTTTCATTTCATTGAGATGGTTGTTGTCCCTTTGTATTCTCTGGGACATGATTTGGAGCTGAAGGAGCAGGAGGGAGACCAGTTTGGGGGCTGGGACAGGGGTCTCTGCCAGGGATGTGGCCGCTGGGATAGTGGTGATGGTAGTGGGTGGAGTTGAATGCCTGAACAGAGGAAAGCTTATGAGATACGGTAAGGACTCAAGTATCTATTTGGTATGGCAATGAGAAAGAGGCAGGGTCAGACTGACCTCCAGAATGGCAGGGAAGACTATGAATTTGATTTTGGACTCTGGCTGAGTTTGCTCTCAGACCCAGGTGACAATGTCTAACAAGATAGACAGATCTGGGCCTGGAGATTCAGATTTGAGAGTCATCAGTGTAGATGGTACCTGGAGCCATGGGGACACCTGAGGTTGACTGGGGAAACAGTGGAGGGGAAAGGGGAGGGGCTTTGGTATCAGCCCAAGGAAATCTTAATGATGATAGGAGAAGAATCCATGAGAAGGATCAGAGGAGCATCAGGCAGAGGACATGTGGCTCCACAGACAGGAGGACAGAAAGATGAAGGTTGGTTGTGTTGAAGAGAGCCTGTTGGATTTAATATATCATGCTCCTGGGCTCCTGCTGGAGTTTTAATGGAGGCCGGTCATGGGGGGCTACCAGGATTCTTCCTAATGTGGGCATTTCAGCACCCAACTGGGGTGTGTTCACCAAAACATGAGACACTCATGGTCTTGACTTTTTTGCAAAATTATAGTTTGTGCACATGACTCCAGAGCTTTCTGTCCTCCTCACAACACTCAGCTGTCACTTTTCCACATTACCTTGGAAAAGGACCCAGCCTTTTGTTTTTTTTTTTTAAAGACTTTATTTATTTATTTAACAGAGAGAGACATAGTGAGAGAGGGAACACAAGCAGGGGGAGTAGGAGAGGGAAAAGCAGGCTTCCCCGTGGAGCAGGGAGCCCGATGTGGGGCTCGATCCCAGGATGCTGGGATCACGACCTGAGCCGAAGGCAGACGCTTAATGACTGAGCCACCCAGGCGCCCCAGGACCCAGCCTTTTGGTGGAGAGCCCTGCCCTGACAGTGTTTCTTGGCACAAGATGGTTCCATTGGGAGATCTTCACCTCTCAATACTGAGGGCTCTTTTCATTCCTTCTCCAAGTATTTGAGCAGCTCCTAAGTGCCAGGTGCTGGTCTAGGTGCTGATCTACGAGACGGTTCATTTCCTGTTCTCTTGGAGACCCTACTCTAGTGGTAGAGCCAGACTCTGGTCCATAGGCCAATGCTGGCCCCCTGCTTGTGATTGTAAATAAAGTTTTATTGGCATCCAGCTGTACCCATTCATGTACATATTGTCTATGGCTGCTTGCCTGCACTAATGGGAGAGTTGAGTAGTTGGGAGAGACTGTATAGCTCACAAAGCCAAAAATATTTACCTGATAGTCTGAGGTTAAGGGACCTTGCACTCACATGGTGTCCCATGAGGGTGTGAGTACAGCTGTCCTTGAAATGTGTGCAGCTCTGAGGAGGGGTTGCAGTGAAAGTGCTCAACTTGCAGGACTCCAAAGGAGGGGGCAACAGGTCCCCCACTCTCAACTTTATGGGTCTTTGGTGTCAGGGGCAGGATGGGGGTTCTGAGTGGGCTTTCCTCACTGCTGTGGCAGGGCACCAGGCTAACATCATGCAGTTTTTGGATGGGAGAGACAAAAAAGGGGACGTGGGGAATAGCAACTTGTTCCCTTCCTAAGAATTTCCTTGAGATGGGTCCCTAGCAAGTGTTTAGGGTCCCACGTTGCACAACTGCCCAAATCCAGTGAGGTCAACCATCTTGGTGCTGTGAGTTTGGGGTACAGAGCTTCCAAATCACTAAGAAGAGAGAGAAAAAAAGATGGTTTTTGCAAGCCCGAGAACTCAGGTTATTGGAATTAACATTTCCCCCTGAAGTTTTATAATGTCTGGGCATGCATATTTAAGTGTCTGCCTCAAAAGCTCTCACTAATAAGCAGATGGTGCATTTAATTTCCTTTTTTTTTTCTTTTTTTTGTTCTCTGAGCAATACAGCTTCCTGCATGGCCTCCTTGCAGACAACTGCATGTGGGGGTGACAGGACTTCTGACCATCAACACAGGTCTCCAGAGGCTGCTGAGAGCCCTGTATTCATGGGGCTATTCCATGGAGGGGCTGGTCTTTCCCCTTCTTTTCAGCCCCAGCAGGAAGTTGTCAGGTTACTCACAGCCCACAGGGCTCCTGCCTTTGCTACTCCAAAGAATCTTGGCTACATCTGACACCCTGTACCTCACCAGCTGGTGAATGGGGGTCCCAGGAAAGCTGGAGGTCTGAGAGTGCAGCCCGAGAGCATGAGGGGGACTGGGAAAAGCTGCTGGGAAGAGGCTCCAAAAGGATGGTAGAGGCAAATAGGAGAAAAGGAGAGCTGGCGTGCAGAGCAAGGACCTTGAAGGCACAAAAGAGAAAGCTGGAATTTCTAAAAACAGAGAGAAGAGCAGATACCTTTAGCACAGCTCAGGTGTGTCTGGGCTTTTTGAGTTTTGCTTGTTTTCCTTCTTCCTGACTCCTCTCACTGTGTTTTAGGGTGTTAAAGAAATAGACTTTTGGGGGCTCCATGAAGCTCCGGGTCTGGAGGTCTTTGGAGAATGCAGGGGCTACCCTGAGGGTCTCCTTGGCTCTGTGCCTTCTCCTGTCCAGGCCTCCATCCCTGACTGTGTGCAGATCTGCCTTGTGTCTCAGGCTTCTGCCCTGGAGAAACCTGGACAGGGCTTGTGTCTTTGGTTTGGGGCTTTTGTCTTGTGTGTCTGGATAAGGAAGACTTTGTGACTTGGAAACCTGTTCGCTTGAATTGGAAGGTACCTGGGAGGGAAAATCTACTGCCTTCTTCATTTTTCTTTTTGCTTCTGTGTTCTTTGTTGACCTGATAGAGTTGTAAGCCCTGGTGTGTGGGAATCAGGCTGGATGAAAGAATCTACATGGTATGAGTATAATTTTTTGGCTTTTGTTCTGTTTATTAAAAATACAAATTATTATTTGCTCATTGTAAAGGATTTAAACAATACAACTATATAGAAGACAAAAAACAAAACTCCTCCTTTATCTGTTTTTCTTCAATCTTGCTTCTCAGAAGTAACACTGGGAGGGGTTGAGGTATATCCTTCCACAGCTTTCTCTGTGTGTAGGCAAGCATGTATATCTGCACATAAATTGTTTAATTTTAATTTTTTTAAAAATAAAAATGGGATCATGCTATATTTATTGTTTGGAAAAGCCTCGTTTTAACTCAGTGATGTATATCTTTGACATCATATTATGTTGGAACCTGGACTCCACCTTCCTTAAAGACAGTTATTCTGCTGTGTGGATGCACTGTACTTTCTTTAGGCCAACCCTATACTGATAGATCTCTGAATGGTTTCTGCTTCTTCCCTATTGCAAACGGTGTTGTGATGAGTATTCCAGCACATATCACTTGATGCTCTGTGTCTGTGTTTTTTGTAAGATGTTCCTAGGAACAGGATATCCAGGTCAATGGGTGATCAGTGCTGCATTTGCATCCTGGTGAAGTGTGTTTTCCTGCTGCCAGCTCCCTAAGGCTCTACATGGTGCCATCCTCTACAGGGGTCATCCCCCAAAGCCTAAGGGCATTGGCCAGAATGGCATTCTCTGTCTCACTTTCACCTAGGTCAGTCCACACCCTGGTGCCACCCCCAGCAGAGACTCTGGCTTCCAGCTCTGGCAGGTGGCCTCACATTGGAGGAGGGAAAGTTCACTTTCCCAAACATTCTTGGTACTATTATTACAAGTTCCAAAGTTGGCATTTGACTCCTTCAGGCCTTGCCACTCTCTACCTGTGTGTCCTTGAGCTGTTTCAGCTCTCTGGCTTCAGTTTCCTCAAAGGTAAGTGGTGATAATAATATAATAATAATGGCTGCCACCCTGGGCTGCTAGGAGGACTCAGTGAAGTAACTATCACACGCTTGGCTTGTTGTGCACATGCAGGCAAGTGCTGGGGGTCATTGCTGAGTGTTGAGTAAGCCAAACTGTAGTTTGACCAGGGCCTGTGTCTTCAGTACCAAGTCTAGCACCAGGCCTTTAGTAGCTGCTCAGAAAATGCTCAGCCAGTGACTGGAATGGCAGGGACAGAGATTGTGGCAGAGGCAGTGAGAGCAGACCAAAGGAAACAGAGCTCCCACTAGGTTCCCAGGTGGAGAACTCCAAGATGACTCTCCAGTCTTAGAGCCCCCTGCCGCTTTCCCATACTTCCCAAGACCCATAGGAGTTTGCTGTGTCTTTCAGGCCAGAGCCCAGAAGCTGGGGCCTGGGCAGGTGCTGGTCAGCATTCTGCTGTATCAGGGCACCTCCATTCCCAACTTGGACCTGGATGCCAAGTGACTCAAAGTTGGCAGGGACTTGGCTTGTTCTGAGCCCAGGGACAGAAGATAGGGAGGTGTGGAGGGGTGGGGACCCCCATTTTGGCCCTTGCTTTTGCTCCTTCACTTTGGACACTGCAATGTGTGTGTGTGTGTGTGTGTGTGTGTGTATGTATTTCTCTGTAAGTTTCCAAGTCTTAGGTTGTGTTTGTGTGGGACTAGGTTTGCCAGTTAAACTTGACATCCAATTAACAAATTTTTTAGTATAGGTATATCCCAATGCAACATTTGAGACATAAAAACAATTCATTGTTTATCTGAAATTCAAGTTTAACTGGTGTCCTGTCTTTTTACTTGCTACATCTGACATTTCTGTGTGGAGGTTGTCAGTGTGTCTCCATTCAAGGGACTGTCTATAGGCACAGGGATGGGGACCAATTGAGAAGACCCTCCCAGGCTGCTTCAGTGGCCTAGAGGCTGATGGGTTGGATACTCGAGCCCCTGGTTCTGGCTGGTGGTCCCTAGCATCTTTCTCCCTGTTACCTCTGTTGATTTCCCTCCCATCTCTCTCTGAACACAGAGGCAAGAGCTGCCCCATCCACCCTTGTTTGGAGCACAGCTGCCCAGCCAGACATGCAAACAGCATGCAGATGGCTGCAAAGCTTTCCCCAGCTCCCTCTGCAAGGGGCTGCAGATGAAAAGGAAGCCCTCATCCTCACCGCCTCCCCCTTCTAGAAAACCTTGGCCAACAGCCACTGTGTTGCCGCTTTAGACACTCCTCCCTCCTGGCGATTAAACCACATCGTGTTTTGCCAAACAAATAAAGCCCTTCATTTCCACCGTAAACTTGTTCACACGCGCGGGCTGATTGATCCACCAGTGTGCCTGATTCATCAGCTCTTTCTCTCAGGCGGCAAGAGGCTCTTCTCTCTGGCGCTGGTGAAGAGCTGCTTGATTTCCATCTGAAAGACTCTCAGTAGAAACCAACCATAGTTTTGAAAGCTGCTTCTTCCCCTTTTGCGGATTCTGTGTGGTTCTTGATATTTGATCTCGAGTGAAATCATACTGGGCCCTGCCCCAGGTATCACAAACCTGAGGGTGCATTTATGTCCAGCTGGCTGGGCGGCTGTCAAGGAGGATGTTCAATGTGGCCCCTGGGTCCATAGCAGCCCTTCATGGGGAATACCACCAAGGAATCTTGTCCTTCCTGTTTTAGAAGAAATTACTGTTTAGTCATTTATTGGATTTGTTACAGGCAGGGTCTCAGTTTCCTTACAGCTTCTCTGTGAGGCTGGTGCTATGATCATCTGCATGTTTATTTGTGCTCTCTCTAGTCTCATTCAAGCTCCTCTAGTTGTAATACTCTTTTCTGCCACAGGGCCTTTGCACACCCTGCTCTCTCTGCCTGGAAAGCTCTTTCTGCCCACATCCTTCACCTGGTAAATATCTCATCTGCAGGCTGACTTACCACTGTCTCAGGGGAAGCCTGGCCACACTGACTCAGTCATAGCAAATTCCTGATACCTGTTCTCATAGTATCAGGTGTCTTTCTCTTGTAGGTCCAGGCCCAACTATAGCCACCTATTTTTTTGGGCATGATTTTTTGATGAATAATTGACCCCTTCTGCAGTATAATCACCATAGGGGGCAGGGGCCATGCTTGGTTTTGATTCCCATTGTCTCTGGTGTTTAGCATATGCTCAGATAGAATTTGATTAATGAATGACCCATACCCATTTTATAGATGTGGAAATGAAGGATCAGGAAAATTGCATAATTTGCCTGGTGTTATACAGTCACTTACAGGTGGGCCTTATTAGTATATGAAGGACAGTTATCAGTGTGGGTGAATGGATGTTTACAACTTTGTAAAAAACAGTTTATGTCATATTTAGCTTGTGGTCTGCCATGGCCCCCTGATCTTCTCTAGCTTCAGTTATGTAAAGTCTACACTGCCTGTCTTGATAGCTGTTCAGATTCTTTTCCCTCTTTAAGTTGGCTTAGAACTTGATTCCATAACTGAGGCCTGATCCCTATACCCATTCCTTACCTAGGTTGACTTAGATTTTGTCAACAATGATTCTAGTCTTTGGTGAAGGCCAGACTGAAGGAAAGCCTTGAAAGGTGAAGATACCTGATGAGCAGGTAGTCACTTGGGTCAATCCAAAGGCTGGAATAAAGGCTGACCTGGAGGACTGAAGGAGTCTCAGAACTGAAGGTCAGGCCCAGGTAGAGAAAGGGATTGAGCCTGCCAGGGTGAACTGTGAGTATTTGATAAGCCCCTCCTTCTCATAGTTGGGGAAGACTTGGTGAGCCTGCTTAATTTGATGGAGGGATTAAAATATCCTTTGGTGGAACTTGCCTGGATGGCAACAGTGTGACACAGCCAAGTTATTGATTATTGATTGCCCAATTGTCATCAGTTTAACAACCTTCAGTTATAGCTATAATTTGCATTAATTATCAATGCAGGTTTTGAGTTTCCTAGTCAATAAAGGGAGTGTTCAGAGAGAAGTGATTGAGGCTGGGCACTATCCAAAATGAGGGATTATTTCATGGGCAACACCCTTTCCCCACCCACCTGCAAGTGGAGAGAACTCCTTTGGTTTTTTAGAGGACCCTGAATAAATGGTAAATAATGCTGCTCAAGTTCCTCCCTCCCACCGTCCATCTACCCCCATCCCTTCATTTATCCATCTATCCAATACCCACCCATCCCCATCCACCCATCTGTCCATCCACCCACTCATCCATCCATCCATCCGCTTGTACCTGCATTCATTTATTCAACAAAGACTTATTAACTATCTAGTAGATTCTGGGAAGGCACCGATTCTAGTGATTAAGAACACAGGCTCTGAAATCTGACTCCATGGCTCTAACTGAGTTTCACCACCTCCTAGCTGGCTCCTTTGGCAAGTTATATAACTTCTCTGTGGCTCAATTTTCTCATTTGACAATTGATTTTTAATAGCTACTACAATTGCAGATATAGTGAGGATTAAATAAGATGCCACATAAAAACTGTATCATTCACACTCAACAGACATTAGGTTTTGCCATTTCTTATTAACCTTTATAGGTGCTACAGATAACAAGGTGAGCATAAGGCGGGTATGTATTTCAATACCAAATAACCTGTAGGGTGATAAGTTCTGTAGTAGGGGAAGGCCAGACAGTTATGAGGGACCCTGGCCCAATCTTGGAGATTCAGGGAAATGTTTTCTGAGGATTAGCTATGTCAGCTGAGACTTGCAGGGTAGGTAGAAGTTTGCATTTCACATGGAGATCCCAGACAGCATGTGGCCAAGTAACCAGGCCTTGTAGTGTTGGATCCTGGTCCCCACTGGCAGAGATCTGTGACCCAGCCTTGCTGTCCCCTCTGCTGGAAGTCCATAAGATCTGGGAGTGGCTATTAGGTAGGGCAAGGGGCTGGCAATGACAGTGGCCTTCACCCGTCATCATACTCCCTCTATGGCATCTGGGAGGGCTGTGCCTAATCTCCTGTCTGCGGAGTGGGGTCAGGAAAACCAAGCCTGCTTCTCTCCTGGGACTGTCAGGAGGATAAAATTGGACGGCAGTAGAGGGCCTTTTGAAAATGAAAACATTCTATTTGAATGCAGAGTGTTCTGTGACTGTGATATTTTCTATCCTGTGAAATCATCGTTGACCCTGAAACCATCTATTCAAAATACCAATGGAGTTAACCCTTCCTCTGTGTCTCTACTGGGGGAGGGAATTTGTCAAAGATTGTTGCTGCTATTTTACACACAGGGAAAACTAAGGCAGATGCAGAAACAGGATCAGGACCCAGGACTCCTGGCTCCGTGACTGTGTAAGGTCTTAAATGGCAGAACGACTTCAGGTTCTTTCAGAAACAGCCCTTATCTAAATATTTGCAGGGGTTCCTTAGACAGTATCTAAAAACAAAAGTGGATTCTGTCATCTCCACAACCAGGATGGCTCCAGGGTTGAAGCAAGAGGAAACTTTGGAGTCAGGCAGATTTGGGTGTGAACTCGAGATTTTGTCAGTTACAAGCTTTGAGAACCTGAGCAGGTTATTTAACATTTCCAAGTGACGCTGGAAAATAGGACACATTGTATGAAAACTTGGAAGAGGACTCTCACCTGCCTCCTGTGCAGGGAGGGTGACCAGCAGAGCAGGATTCCAGTATCCTAGGTGCTTGGCTCTTATAACAACAAAGCCCACAGTCAGGTCCCACAAATGTTTCCCTTGCAGGGTTACTCTAAATATTGGGATCATAAACACAGGATGCTGACAGTGTAGTCAACATTTATGAGTTTTAGTGCCTTCTTTGGTGTTTTTCATAGTTCCATATTTCCCCAACCCTTAGAGCATCAGAATCATGTGCAGGAGGGTATTTATTACATATACCAATTTCTGGGGCTCTTTTTCAGAAATACTGGTGTTTAGGGGCTCAGCTGGGATCTATGTTTACAAAAGCTCCCAGGTGAGTCTCATGTAGCCAGCCTGGCTCTGGCTCAGGGACCCAGTTTGGGAAACAGTCCTCAGTGCATACTTTGCTCAAATTTTAAGTTTGTCTCTTTTCCTCCATCTTGTATTACCCTCACTTGTGCTCAAGTCTGTTTCTTCCCATCGGACTGTAAGCTCCTTGATGTCAGGGTCATCTCTTGCTCATGTTTGTATCAGTGAACTAAGATTTCCAGGTGCTCAAGGGAGGGGCACTGTTTGCTTAATGGGGTCAGCCTTGAGGGAGGTGTGTTAGTGTGTGTGTGTGTGTGTGTGTGTGTGTGTGTGTGTGTGTGAGAGAGAGAGAGAGAGAGAGAGAGAGAGAGAGAGAGGTGAATCTTTGTCAGAAGAACCTTTTTGTCCTTCATCTGCATTTGCTGTGAGTCAATGTGATTTACTCTAATGGAAGCCAGTTCGCTTAAGCAGAGGCCTTGCCCTGAAATGCAGCAAGGTTATGGATGGGCAGAGCTGCGGAAAGCTTTCCTGGGAAAGGCTTCAGTGTCATCCTCAGCTAATTGCACTCAAGTTTTCACTTCCCGTTTACCACTGCCATGGAGGCCATTTTGATTTCTCCTGTGGAATAGGTACTATCTGATCCCCTGTAAAAGTGTATTAGAATAACTAGGATTGAATTTGGAGATGGAGGTACTTCATCTACTGAACAAAAACCAGTGTGTCACTTCTGGGCTGGAGAAATTAATTCCCAGTACATGGGCTTCCAGCACCATCTTCCCTCTGTTGCCCTGACAGGTGATGGAACCTCCATTAGCTCAAGCCCAGGGTAAGTTCAATGTGGAAACAGAGCCCCCTCCACCCCCTACTCCTTGACATGCAATGCACATGTACCGTGAGTGAGAAAAACAACCCCTTAGGAGTTTGTTATTGCAGCAAAACCTAATTTAGTTTGACTGATTATGGTGAGATATTTATATTTATAGACATATATATATATACAATTTATGTTTATAATTGGTAGTTTCATATAAAATTGGTAGTTTACAAAAGTCCTTTCTTACCCCCTCCCCCAAAATGTAACCTTGTGTTGGTTCCTAAATTAAAAAAATATTTTATTGGTTTATGAAATAAAAAAATCTGGGAATCAGCAGCTTAGAGAGCCACAGTGTAGGGTATCTACAGGGCCAGGTTATTTCCCTTTATAAAAGCATAGCCAAGACGTGGAGTATTTTATTCTTTCCTAGTCTACATTCCATGGGCTCTTGAAGAGACATTGATAAAACGTTACGGCTTAAATGGTGCATGTAGCTACAAACCTGCCTAACTTAGTTCTAGAGATAGAATCCCTTCTTGCTTCAGAATGAGCTTCGTGCTGTTGTGATATTTCAGCCCTTTAGGGGTATTCTGTACTAATTACATTAAAACACGACCAATGCTTCTGCTTCCTTGTCCCCAAATTAAACACCTCAATCATGCAAACACTCAGTTGGATTTAGTGTGACTGATTCCCAACTGTCACTAAACACATAATTAGATTATATTTTTTTCCACTTCAACTAAAAGAAAATGGACAATAAAATGCTGATCAATATGTGCAGCTCAGGAAGTACAGCCTCTTTGAGATGCAGAAGTGTTTGTTTTTTAAATCTGTATTCTTGAGTAAAGAAAAATAATCCATCTCTCTTTCCTAGAGGAGGAAGACGGAGAGCTGGGCTCAGCAACAGCTTGACCATTGGAGTCTGAATTAAACAAGTAAATGCCTCCCTGGAATGAAGGGTGCATTTCTGCTTTTCACGGGACCATGAAGCTCGTTCTCTGTCTTTGGTGGTGTGTATGTCTCTGGGTGTGTGTGTCTGTGGGTGGGTGTCTGAATGTAAATGACATGTGTACCTGTGTTGTGTTTGTAACATTCCCACGTGAACCTCAGCTTTGTGGGAATCGTAAGATTGGGCCCTTGAGCCCAATGGATCCCATTTTTACAAAAATAACTCAAAAGTCAGAAAAGAAAGAATTGAAATCAAATCTCAGTTCTAAAGCCACCATGTTTGTGAGCATCTCTGGATTTTTTGTTTGTTTGGGATTCTACCTGCCTCCAAATGACTTTTTTTTTTTTTTTTTTTGAGAGAGAAAGAGAGAGCGCATGAGCAGGGGGTGGGGTAGGGCAGAGGGAGAGAGAATCTTAAGCAGGGTGAGATCATGACCCTGAGATCATGACCTGAGACAAAATCATGAGTCAGATGCTTAACTGACTGAGCCACAAAGGTGCCCCCCAAAAGACATTTTTGCTTTCTATGATCAAAATCAAAGGGTTAAAATTGATCATAAGTACAAAACAATTGTGTTTGGGTCTCTTTATATCGGGGTTTCTTAGCTGAGACACTATTGACTGCTGGTTGCCGTCTGTCTCCTGTTCATTCAGCAAACATGTATGATACCACTCTGTGCCTAGAACTTTCCAAGAGAGGAGGATAAAAAGGTGATGGAGACATGGAATCCATCAAAGATGACTATCCTAACACAAATCAGATCAGAACCCAAGATCTTGCTGGGCAAGTGCCTTGGTAGCCCTCATCCTGCAGTCTACACAAGAATGAAAGACACTTTTTTTCATCACACGTGAAAATGTTTGTGTTTCATATATACTGATGCAATTTGTGTTAATACTACAGTATAACTATGCTCATATTCTTAGCATTTTTTGGAGAGAGATTTGTTTCTTAGCAAATCATCTCTAGAATATGTAGAACTGGAAGTTTATTTAGAAGCAATGAAAAGTACAAGAAAGTCAGGCCTTATGCAGGAGGTTCTAAAGTCAATGAGGACAGGGTGCCTGGGTGGCTCAGTTGGTTAAGCGACTGCCTTCGGCTCAGGTCATGATCCTGGAGTCCCGGGATCGAGTCCCGCATCGGGCTCCCTGCTCAGCGGGGAGTCTGCTTCTCCCTCTGACCCTCTTCCCTCTCGTGCTTTCTATCTCTCATTCTCTCTCTCTCTCAAATAAATAAATAAAATCTTTAAAAAAAAATAAAGTCAATGAGGACAAAACAAAAAATTCAGTAGTCAACATTACTCTTGAAAATCCCCTCCATCTATCATAAAGCATAGAGATCAAACTTAAGACAGCTTACCAAGTTCAGTCCAGCGCACCTTCCTCAGGGTTAGACCAGAGGGTGGTTTCTTTGGTGAGTAGCTGATGGAGTGATTGAGAGGGCACATTTTATGAATAATTGTGTCTTAACCCCAGAATCATTTATCAAAGTGAGATATTCTCACCAGGAAAGGCAAATAGCAATGAGCTCCTGTTGTGAAGGCTGTATGTAACTCCCACTTTTCTCTTTTTCCCTCTCTTTGTTCTTACTAAGTACCAATAGTTCATTTCCCAGATTAAAAGAGCCCACGTTTTGTATACCTACAAATGGAATTGCTGGGTCATATGGTAACTCAATATTTAATTGCCAGGCTGTTTGCCAAAGTGACTGCACCATTTGACATATTTGACAACAGTAGTGTGTGTGTTCCATTTTCTCTACATCCTCACCAACACATGTTTTTGCCTATCTTTTTGATTCTAGTCATCCTAGTAGGTATGAAGTGGTATCTCATTATGGTTTTGATTTGCGTTTTTCCAATGGCAAATGATGTTGAGTATCTTTTCATGTACTATTATATATCTTCCATGGAGATATGTCTATGCAGAAATGAAAACAGAGGTCCATACAAATATGCATGAATGTTTAGAGTAGTATCATTCATAATAGCCAAAAGGCAGACATAATTCAAATCCCATCAACAGGTGAATAGATACACAAAATGTGTTATACCCACACAGTGGAATATTATTTGGCCATAAAAAGGAGTGAAGTTCTGATACCTAATTCATCATGGATGAACCATGAAAACACTATGCTGAAAGGAGCCAGACACAAAACAATCACATATTATATGATTCCATTAATACGAAAGTTGAGAATAGGGAAATCTGTAGAGGCAAAAGTAGATTAGTGGTTGCCTAGGCCTGGGGTGTGGGGATGAGGGGTGGAGTGATAGCTAAAGGGTATGGGACTTCTTTTTGAGATGATGAAATGTTCTAAAATTGACTCTGGTGATGGTCGTACATCTCTGTGAATATGTTAAAAATGACTGAAATGTAAAAAACTATAAAAGAAATGTAAAAAATGTGCAAGTTGCTGTTCTATTGATCACTTGATGGACTTTAAAATACAGATTGCTGGGCCATGCCTCCAGTGATTCTGACTCAGTAGATCTTAGGCAGGGCTTCGGTATCCCAGAGGGATTCTGCTACTCAGCCTGATGTGAGACCCACTGTGTCCTTGGCGAGCCTTCTGTTCTCTGAGTTCTAGAGGTCAGGGTGGAGATGGCTCATATTTAGGGAGAGCTTGCCATGTCCTAGGTGCTGTGCTGAACACCTTTACTGTCATCATCTCTTAATCTCACAATAACTTCCTGAGAAGGTAGATAATATGACCTCTGCTTTAGAGATGAGGAACTGAAGTTTTAGAGAAGTATCTTGTTGATAGCCCCAGAAGGAAGTGGCAAATCTAGGAGATGCCTTAGGGGCATTGATTCAGGAACTAATGCACTCAAGCCCACAAATTCTGTGGTCCATGGATGTGTCAATCCCTTACATTTCTGTTGAGACTGGGGTGAAGACCCAGTATCACAGAGCCTCCCCAGCCTCCTGGGCACTTGAGTCCATGTTTGCTGTCTCTATCCCCCACCTTTGCTAACCAGAAACTTGGTTTCTGCTTTGATTTCCACAAGCATAAACCATTCACACCAAGCACTGATGGGTTTTGTTGACTTCGTTAGAGATTTGGGGACATGGAGAGGGTCACATCACTCCCTACTTAGTCTTGGTCAACTCATTGATCTCTCTTACTTTCCTTCACCCCTGCATTTTTCTGCTTACCTGCTCCTTCCTGGATAGCTCTGGGGACTCTGAATTCTTATTCCTTTATTTTGTTCTTGTCATGCAGAAGATCCCACAAATGGGATCTGCCCTCTAGAAAGTGGTGATAGCTATAGATTGATGTGGATGTTATTTTGTTTTCCCCTATAAAATATACTAATTAACTATCAAACCATGGGCACTTGGCTGTAGTCCTCGGGTGATGGCAGTGGGATGGATACTGCTCCTTTGCCGCCCTGCGGGGGAATGCTGCACATTTAAAGAAAAAGAAACTGGCTCTCTTTAAGAGGCAGAGGGAGGCTTCTGGAGCTGGTGCCAGGTTGTTTGGAGGCAAAATGGCTGTTGTATTAAAATTGCCCAAACTTGGTCTGGTGCCCCGTGTGTTCAGAGCTCAGTGCCATGATTGCTTCAGTTTTGTTGTTATTGGTTGGTTTTCCATCCTGTTGCTTGGTAGGTTTCTGCTAAGAGCTTCAACCTCAGGAGTCCATGGAAGATATATAATAGTACATGAAAAGATACTCAACATCATTTGCCAGAGTTCAGTTCAGGTTTCTGCTAAGAGCTTCAACCTCAAGATAAACACAGCTCTTGAGCAAGAGAGTGTAATCCCACTCTCAGCCCCCCAAAAGGAGAGGTCATCACTGGGCTTCTGAAGATCTCCCATATCCCTGCACTGTCTCCTTGAAGAGGGAAGGTGAAGAGCTTTGCTGTATGAGGTCCATTGAGGAGGATTCAGCTGAGTCATCACCAAAGTTTGGAGTGATGGGGAGGAGCTGACATTTGTGTTTAGGGGTAAGAAAGTGGGAGTAGCTTGATCTTAGAGGGAACTGAGATTAAGAGAAGGCTTTCTGGAGTTTTGCATGTATAGTGGAGACCTACCATAACAAGAGTCCTGTGGCCAAGCCTGTGATCAGTAGAATGACCATATGAGGGTCTTCTTATGGCAGATAACCCTGAAATATTAGCAGATTTGGAGAAGCTGCAATAATAGTGACCTCCAGGGACCTAGTTCCTGTCTGGCTTTCCAATAATGTATAAGCTCGCTTCTTATGTCAACTCACGGAGAAGGGTAAGAAGCCCCAGTGATGACAAGATTGAATTCCCCACCTGCCAGGCATATAGGGACTCAGAGCAGATTTAACTGGAGTTACAGAAATAGGAATGTGACATTTCTTACACCCAGGCATGGTAGAGCAACATTTATTCCCTCTGGTTTGGAGGGACGGAGAATGCTAGCAGACATGACTCCAAGTTTCCATTCTTAAACCTCATGTCTAGGAATGAAGCTTCAACTTGGTCCACAGATCAAAGCTCCATAAATACCACCTCTGGTGCTGCATCTCTCCTGCCTGCCACTGTCCTTGATTTCCCCTCTTTGACCCATAGAGGAAGAAAGTTCCAGCATCCCGCTTCTGATCCCTTGGACATACACTGGGACAGGAGTTTCCATGTTTCTCCCCACTCCTTTTCTGAGAGGACAGAAATGATGTGGTTGGCAAGACTGAGGAAATGCTGACTGTATCAGGCCAAGTTCATGTATTAGTGGATGGGTTACGTTGCCTAAATTGTGATGGTGGGGTTCACCTTCTTGGTTCCTTAAATAGGCTCTAGGCTTTTTGGGGCAAGTATAGGACCGGCATCAGCCAGCAAGTGACCAACCAGACATCTTGAACAACAGGGGCTCATTGTCTCACGTTCTAAGACCAGAGACAGCTGATTCTAGGGTTTGCTAAATTCTGGGGTTTGCTTGAGATGACGGGCTTCTTGTTGATTTTTCTGTGATGCTCTCGCCTTTCTCCTTATGGTCATGGAGGCTGCCACAAAATCCAAATACGGAGTCCTCATATGACAACACTCCAAGGCAAGAAGAAAGGGGCAGAAGGTCTCCTTGCGCATTTTTATACTAAAATCTCTGCTGCAAATTCCAGCAGATTTCCTACATCTCAGCCCTATCAGTCCTGGGCCGACAGGAAGTGGGGGAGGGGAGTCCCTCAATAGAACAGTCAGAATGGAGTCTCAGGACCAGTCCTAGAACAACCAGGGCAAGGGGGGATTTGAGTAACATGGTTAGTTTAGCATCTAAGCCTTAGACTAGGGACTGGCAAACTTTTTTGGGTAAGAAAATAGTAATATTTCATGCTTTTGGGTCCAGATAACCTCTGTTACAGCTACTCAGCTCTGCCATTGTAGTGTGAAAACAGCCATAGACAATGCATAAACAAATGGGCATTGCTTTGTCCTAATAAAACTTCACTTACAAAAACAATCTATTTCATGCTTTTGGGTCCAGATAACCTCTGTTACAGCTACTCAGCTCTGCCATTGTAGTGTGAAAACAGCCATAGACAATGCATAAACAAATGGGCGTTGCTTTGTCCTAATAAAACTTCACTTACAAAAACAATCAGTGGAGCAGATTTGGTCCTTGGGCTATAGTTTGCCAAACCGTGCTTAAACCATTTCCTGAGGCTGGGCCAACGCTTCCTAAGAGACAAGGCAACTCAGCACCTGAGTAAAATAGGGGTTCTGTTGATAAGAAAGAGGAAAGGAATAACCAGTTTCTGGCCAGGTGACTGATAAATGTCAGGGCCAAACTAGTTCTCCAATTCACTTTATTATAAATAAAGACAAATGGAGGATCCCCATATAGCTGTTTGTCTGTTCAAATTTGTTAAAAGCTATAGAGATAAGGGACAGTAACTCTTGTGTAATGGTTAGCTGTGGCCACAAATATACTGTGTGACAAGCCACCCCAAATTGGTGGCTTAATACAACAACTACCTATTTTCATGGATCTTTGGGCCTGTCAGCTGAGGGTTGGTTGATCTACGTGGGGTACATCTGGGAAGCTCTGCTCTGTTCCTGGTACTTCTTATCTTCTTCTAAGACCAGTAGGTTCACCTGAGTATGTTCTCAGTGTGCTGGCAGAAGCATAAGAATGTAAGAAGGATTGAGCACCCTCTTTTCAAGTTTTTGGTCACATAACACAGACCAACATTCCATTGGCTAAAGCAAGGCACATGACTAAACCCAGTATCAAGGGCTGGAGAAGTCCACTCTGACTCTTTAGTGGGAAGAACTGCAAAGTCATACAGCAAAGGGCCTGGATAGAGGACATTGTGAAGAAGTCCCTTAATGCACTGCAATTGACTACAACCCTCTAACCACCAATAAAATTCAGCAATACTTGCTTAATGCACCTGTGCCTGAATTGCTTCTGGCTGCAGCCCAGGCAGTGGGGACCTGGCTGGGGAGGGACCATGGGAGGGCATTGCTGTCTTGCAGGTCCAGGTGTAATCACATGTGACCAACTCTGCACTGACCATGGCTGACTTGCCTTGTCTTGAGTCCTTAAGAGGCAATGCTTGGCCTCATTCCATTCCTGAGTAATTTTGACAAAGCTGGTTTCAAGGAGCCCAGGAAGTAAATCAGTTGTAGCTTTGAACTTTGCAGGGAGTGGGAATGGTTGAATATATTTATCTGGTGGTTATTATTTCCTCACCACAAGGAGGGCTGGCTGTTAGGAAGCTGCTGTTAGATTCATTTGCCCCAGGAGTCATGAGCTGTGTGTGTGCATTGTGTGTGTGTGTGTGTGTGTGTGTGCGCGCGCATGCATGTGCATGTGTACCCACTTGTTGGAGCTACTTCCCTTTATAATAATATTAGGCAACATTCTAAAAAAAGGCAAGAAATTAGATAGGCTTCCACAGACAGGCACTTAAAGCTTTCAAAGTGGATCACACATCATAAAATGAAACAGTGTGTCACATTTAAAAAACTCTGTGTTAACATTGGTTCTGACTTCAACAAAAACACTATTTGCCTGAAGAGTAGAAGGTCCTTGTAACCCACACTATTGCGTACAGGAGTCACACATTTTATTCCCTTTTCTTAACAAATTCAAGTGGCTGGAAGACACCAGGTGGATCTATGTGCATGTTGAATTTTTGAAAGTATTTTTGGAGGATTGGAGGTTGGGTTGGATTCATTTATTCAGTATTCAGCAGATATTTATGGGTTACTTGTTACATCCTAGGCACTGTACCAGGGGCTGAGAATCTACTAATTGGCAAAAGCAGGCAGGGTTCCTGCTCTCAGGGAGTGAACAGTTTTTAAAGCTGCAACTTTCAGTAAGGTAGCCACTAGCCATGTGTGGTTTTGTTTTGTTTAAAGATTTTACTTCTTTATTTGAGATTAAGAGAGAGAAAGAGAGAGAGAAAGAACATGAGCGGGGGGTGAGGGGCAGAGGGAAAAGCAGACTACGCACTGAGCAGGGAACCCGATGTGGGGCTTAATCCCAGGACTCCATGACCTGAGCTGAAGGTAGCCGCTTAACTGACTGAGCCATGTGTGATTTTGAGCCCTTGAAATGTGAGTACGAATTGAGACGTGCAGGACATGTAAAAAAATACACACTAGGTTTTGAAGACCTAATATAAAAAATAATGTAAAGAGTTTCATTAATATTTTAAAAAGTGTTTAATACATGCTGAAATGTTATTTTGGAAAAATTTGATTAAATAAATATTATTAAAATTACCCTCACCTGTTCTACTTTTAAAAAAATATGACCTCTATAGAAATGTAAAAGTAAATGTATGGCTACATCATATTTCTGTTGGACATTGATGGTCTAGAGGGAATTATGGGCTTTAACCCAGAGTTACCTGGGTCATTGAT
This sequence comes from Callorhinus ursinus, assembly GCF_003265705.2. Lineage (NCBI taxonomy): Eukaryota > Metazoa > Chordata > Mammalia > Carnivora > Otariidae > Callorhinus > Callorhinus ursinus. Next base: position 11,713,109 of record NW_027397075.1, on the reverse strand, counting down.
ATGTTTGTCACAACTGTTCTGAAAGAGAAGTAAAGGGTGTGAAGAGAATGTACACCATTCAATCCTGGAAGGTCAGGAAAAGCTTCCTTAAACAGAAGTTCCTCAAAAGGTTAAATATAGTTATCATATGACCCAGACACTGCTCCTAAGTATATACCCAAGAGGAATGAAAACATACTTATACAAAATGTGTACACACATGTTATATCAGCACTGTTTGTAATAGTCAAAAAGTGGGAACAACCCAAATGTTTGTCAGCTGATGAGTGGATAAATAGAATGTGGTCTACCCGTAAAAAGGAATAACACACTGATACAGGCTGCAACATGAAGGGACTTGAAAGCATTATGCTGAGTGAAAGAGGGCCAGACACAAAAGGCCATATTTGTATGGTTCCATTTATATGTGATGTCCACAATAGGCAAATCCATTAGGGACAGAAAGATTAGTCATTGCCAGGGGCTGGGGGGAGAGGGAAATGGGAGGTGACTGCTAGTGGATATGGGGCTTCTTTTAGGGGGTGATTAATAAGTTCTAAAATTGATTGTAGTGATGGTTACCCAACTCTGAATATACTAAAAATCATTGAATTTTATTTTATTTTTTTAAAAATATTTTATTTATTTATTTGACACAGAGAGAGAGAGAGAGAGAGAGTGCACAAGCAGAGGGAGCAGTAGACCGAGGGAGAAAGAGAAGCAGGCACCCTGTGGTGCAGGGAGCCTGATGCAGTTCTCCATCCCAGGACCCTGGGATCATGATCTGCACCAAAGGCAGACACTCAACTGACTGAGCCACCCAGGCATCCATGACCATTGAATTTTAGGCTTTAACTAGATGAATTGCCTGGGATATGCATTATATTTCAATAAAGCTGCTTTATTAGAAAAATAAAGTCTTCCTTGATGAGAAGACGCTTAAGGGGAGACGTGGAGGGTGGATATGTGTTAACCAGATGAAGAAGCGTGGGAACAGCATTTCAGGGTGAGGAATAGCACATGAAAGGCTCTGGGGTCAAAAGGAATGCAGTAAATTTGAGAGACTTAAAGAGGTTGGTGTGGCTAGAGCCTGGAAGGCAAGTGACAGTATGAGGAAGTGAGGTTGGAGAAGGGAGGAGCTGGATCACACAGGTCTCATGTTAAGGCATTGGAACTTTATACTAGTTAGCTGTGTCATCTTGGGCATCCCACTTAACCTCTCATTGGTGAGATAAAGGGCCATCATAAGGATGAGGTGAGATAATCCATGCTCAGTAAAGATGAGCTCTTGTAATTTTTAACCCACAAAGTAATAGGGAGCCATTAAAAGGGCATGATCTGTTTGGATGTGCATTCTGAAAATATTACTTTGGTCACTGTGTGGAGTATATATTGTAACAAGGAGCAGGAGAAATGGGGAGACCAGTTAGGAGGTTTATAGCCAAACAAGTGGAGACGTTGGTGGCTTAGTTTATGATGATGTCAGAGGGTGGCAGAGAAGTAAAAGGATTCCAGAGAGATTTAGTTGGTAAAATCAGCAAGAATTGGCCTTTCAATGTGGCTGGAATAGGCTGGAGGTCTGGAGAGGAAGGGTGGGAGCAAAAAAGCTTGAAACAAACCTCCAAATGGGTTCTTCAGTCTGAGATTACTTGAGGTCTCTTTGCGAACAGGAGTGTTGGCGTTTATGATGGAGACGTCTAGACTTTGAAATGCGATCTGCAGTATGTTCTTGTACAGTCAGCAACTCCCACCCCCCACCCATGTCCTGAACTTATTAATTCTTTGTTTTAATTCATTGCAGGGGGATGTTCATTTGCTTTTGTGAGAAATACAGAATGCTGCTGAGAATGCATATTAAAATAATCTGGATTGCTGTGGGGGAGTTCAATCTATTCAGAGTTGTGCCAGTGTTATTATTTTGGTCTAAATCTACTTCTGGCCTGGGGAGAAGGACAGTTGAAGCTCAGTTTGCTTCGATTTGAGAGACCTCAGCAATAAGCACATTTGGCATTGCGAACTGAACCCCTTTGTGCAGAGAAGGCAAAGTTAAGGGGCATCTCTGTTGGTTTTCCCCAAAATCATTTGGCGGAAATGTTGCTGGGAGCTTCACTACTGATTTTCCCAGGTTTAATCTAGCCATGGAAAGCCTGAACTAACACTCAGCCATGTTATTAAGCCATAGCTCCAGTGTGGGCTGTGATTCGTTTTTCCTGTGAGTGACATAACCACATTTTCCATTAAAACCCGATGCAAATAGACTCTGGAGCACCAACACTGTCACTTCCCCTGATTGGGAAGGGGCTAGCAGGGGTGAGTCTAGTTTGGTATGCACACCAGAGTAGTTTTTGAAAGTTCATTCCTCTTTAAGTGAACTCTGGAGGGGTATCCCACTTTGACTTCGGGCAGAGCTGTGGGTTTTCTGGAAGTGGCAAGTCAAATTTCAGATGGAATTTGAAAAGTTAAGTTGGGCCCATGGCTGCATCAAGGCTGGTCTCTGTATACATCAAAGGAAAATAGCAGTTATTTTCTTTCCGAATGACTGCTCCCTGGGTTCCTTGGCCTCCTGTGTCTTAGAGATGGAGAACCCATGAAACATATCAATTGGCTGAGGGTCAAGAGGAGCTAAGTTGTGTAACCATATGCTGAGATTGGGGCCGCTATGGTCATGCCTCACCCCCATCCCTGCCATTGCCAGGCATCCACAAATGATCATCTTTGGTGAAATGTCCCTCCTTCCCCTGACTGTCTTATTTAAGTCAGTCTTAACTATACCTATTGCTTAGACCCGTGGGTGTCAACCTTGGCTGCACCTTGGAATCCCCTGGGAACATTACAAAAATGCTGCTGCTTTCTTTCACTCTGTGTGATGTTTTCATGGTTCATCCACACAGCAGCTTGTATCAGTACCTCATTCCTTCTTATGACCAAGTAATATTCCATTTTATGGATCTGCCACATCTAGTTTATCCTTTCATTTGCTGATAGACATTTAGGTTGTTTCCACCCTTTTGCTGTTCTATATATTGTGTGATTCCATGCATGTGAAATATCTAGAATAGGCAAATCCTTTGTGACAGAAAGCAGAAAACAGGTTGCTGGGGGCTGGCAGGCTGGGGACTGACTGCCTAATGGGTGTAAGGTTTCCTTTTGGCATAGTGGAAATGTTTTGGAACTAGGATAGAGGTGGAGGTTGCACAACATTGTAAATATACTGGATGATGCTGAGTTGTATATATGCTTTAAAAGGGTGACTTTTTGTTATATAAATTTTACTTCATTTGAAAAAAAAACTGATGCCCATGTTCCACCTGTAGGAAGTTCAGAAATGATTGGTCTGTGGTGTGGAGCTTGGATTTTGATTTTAAAACTTCCTGGGTGATTCTCATGTGTAACCAGGACTGAGAACTTCTGCTTGAGACTCTCCTGGAATTGACCCCTTCATGTCTTACTTGTGCTCACTTCTAGCCTCTAGCATGGCTCTTCTTGTCCATTTTCCTGCACATTTTGGGGGATAATTTTTACAATGCAATCCCAAGACGAGCTGCACCAAATGCCCTAGGATCCTTGTTTTTTTTTTTTTTTTGTAAAGATTTTATTTATTTATTTGAGAGAGAGAATGAGATAGAGAGAGAGAGCATGAGAAGGGAGAAGGTCAGAGGGAGAAGCAGACTCCCCGCCAAGCAGGGAGCCTGATGCGGGACCCGATCCCGGGACTCCAGGATCATGACCTGAGCTGAAGGCAGTCGCTTAACCAACTGAGCCACCCAGGCGCCCCCTAGGATCCTTGTTAACTGTGTACCTTCTCTATCTCCAACTCTGACCTATCAAATCAGAATCATATGGCTAGGGCCCAGGACTGTACATATCTAACAAGCACCCCAGATGACTGTTATGTGCATGATGATCTGAGAACTGTTTCTGCAAACTCTTAGGTTTTCCACTGTTTACTCTGTCTTTCAATTCACAATCAGGCCCCTCTGTGTATCAGCTATTAGACTGTTGCCCTGCATATATAGCATGAACAAGACACAAGTGGTCCTTCTCTTATGGAGCTCTCAGTGAAACCGAAGAGGACACGATGTTCTCTTACTCATCACAAATACATTTAGCACACGTAGCTGGGCTCACGCATTTGACGTGTGTATAGGAAACTCCTAGGCAGAAAGAGGAGAGTGATAACAGCCCTGCATAACTTTCTCTTAGGGGAGGTCTCCCTGGGGAGGCTGAGAGCACAACTCTGAAATCAGGTTCAAATCCAAGTTCTATGCTTTCCTTAGTTACATAAATTATGTAAGCCTCAGTTTTTATTATTAATTGTCTATTATTGTGTAACAATATTACCATAAATTTAGTGGCTTAGAACAACACACACTTATTAGGGCACAGTTTCTGTGGGTCAGAAGTACAGGTGCAGTTTAACTGGGTCCTCTGCTCAGGATCTCCCAAGGCTGCTGCAATTCAAGGTGTTGACCAGGCTGCATTCTCATCTAGAGGCTCAAGTGATGATGGGTTTGGTTCTGAGCTCATGTGGTTGTTGGCATTGTTCAGTTCCTTGCATGCTGCCAGACTCAGGGCCTTAGTTTCTTGCTGGTTGTTGGCTGGAGTCTTCTCTCGACTCCTTGCCACATGGGCCTCTCCAGGATGATAACTTACAACATGGCAGCATGCTTCTCCAAAGTCAGCCAAACAATCTCTTAGCAAGACAAGTTTATAATCTTACCTAATAATCACAAACATTCCACCCCTTTTGCCACATTCTGCTGGTTAGAAACAAGTCATGGGCCCTACCTACACTCATGGAAAGGATTACACAAATGTTTGAATACCAGGAGGTGAGAGTCCTGTTAATAGTTTTCCATATATAATGTGGGAATAATTATGCTCCCTACTTCCTAGGATTACAGTGAAGATTAAATGAGAGGCTGCATGAAAAGCACTTGGTGCAGATAAAGGCTTACTAAATATTAACTTCATTGTTATTTATATCATCATCACTGTTACCATTGCTAATATTATTATTAGGTCGTTACTAGTCATTGGTCGCCTGGCTATGAAAGGCACCTCCCTCTATGGCCCAGAGTTCCTCCTGAGACGTTCCTATGCTGTTCTCACAGATTCCTCCTTTATCTCACCTTGGAGTTCTAAATCTGGGCCCCATACCCTTTAACCAGTTTGACTTGTCTGAAGCATGCACTAAATTAGCTGGATGTTTAAATTGGGTGTAACATTTTATAAAAAGCGATGCGTTTACAAGTTCAAGATATCTTAGAAGGACTACGTGCCTGGTGGCCTCTATAACTTTGGTCTTTTCTCCGCTTAAATTTCCCCATTAGAAGAGTAGAAGACAGCTCCCATCCTGTTTTAAAAGTCTGCATCTCCACTGTATTCCAGTTTCCCATTCAACAGAAGTTTATATAGCCAGTACCCCATGAGTCTGTTTAATGAAAAAATATGTTAATTCTCTGGACCAGATATTGTGCTTAGTTCCAGAGATGTAAAAATCAGTAAGACACATCATCCGTGGTTCTCAAGGAGCTCACAGTAGAGCAATCTGGACTTGAGGCCAGTGTTTCTCACTTCGGGATAAGTGTTACTGGTTGCATGCAAGGAGACTTCAGGTGGACCAGGAGCTGCTTATAGGTGCTACACACACTTGGCATTAAATAATAAAGTTGCAATGTGATAAAGCTATTCCCTTTTTAATCCTCTCTCACCTTTATAACTATATCAAGAACAAACTCTATTAGGTGCTAATGTGTCTTAAACACTTTGTTCTCCCTTTTAAACATAAAGAGCAGAGTGCAGCCCAGATTTTTCTGTAGCCAAGTTCCAGCTAGAAATAAATACTGTTATGTTGCCATTGAATATATATGTTTTGTAGGCATAACAGTAAATGGGTTCTTTAAAAAGAAATACATTTAAGTAAAAAGAGTGATCAGCTGCCCTTTGAAAAGAGGGCTGCCATATTTTAGCACCAGTTGATTGTTGCTGGACCTACTCATGGTTTAAGAAAATCTGGAAGTTTGGATTTTGTGTGAAAGTTTCTAATTATGGCATATTTGTTCAAATAAAAAAATACTGTATGGTTCAAACAAAACACACTGTAGGCGGCTGGTTTGTAACCTTAGTAGTGAGAGGTGTAACATAGGCAGTGTACTTAATTTTGAAGCAATAGTAACATCAAATCTTGGGGGAGTGTTAGTAATAAATAAGTTGCAAAATGATGGAGTTGGCTTGTTGGGAGAGACTCAGAGAGTGAGAGTGTTGAAAAATTCAGTATTCTGCAGAGTGCACATTGCACTGAGTTTGAGAAATCTGGAGTTGTGCATTCTATGTGATTTTTTAAAAACTTGCAGGAAAATGCACAGATCCTAAGTGTTCAATTTGATAAGTTTTGACAATTGTGAACATCCATATAACCATCATTGCAAACAAGATGTAGAATGTTTCCATCACCCTGGGAAGTCCTCTTGTGACCCTGTCCATCCAATCTTATCATGTCCTAGGGGCAATCACTGTTCTAATTTTCATCACCATAGATTAAGTTTGCAAGTTCTTGGGCTCCATTGAAATGCACTCATACAATACCTTCTCCTTTCCCCCCCTTGCTCTTTTCACACAGCAAAATGTTTGAGAGATCGATCCATGTTGTGGTTATCAGCAATTCTTCCCTTTTATCTTTTATGATGAGTAATAACCCATTGTATGAATAGTTCATAATTTGTTTATTCACCCAGTAGTAGATGGGCCTTTGTTTCCAGTTTTTGGTTATTCTGAATAAAACCTCTATGAAAAATTATTTTCAAATCTTTGTGTGGACACATATTTGCATTCTCTTCAGTAAATACTCAGGAGTAGAACTGTTGGGTCATAGGGTAGGTATGTATTTAACTTTATAAGAAAGTGCCAAAAAATTTTCCAAAGTGTTTATACCATTTTCATTCTTATAAGCAATGTAGGAGAGTCAGCTGTTCCACAACCTCACCATATCTGTTATTGTCATTATTTTTTATTAGAGCCATTTCAGACAAGGTGAAGTGGTATTCATTATGGTTTCAGTTTGCATTTTCCTGATGACTAAATGATATCAAAGTTTTTCATGGGTTTATTGACCAGTTGCTTATCTTCTTTTGAAAGTTTATGTCCAAGTTGTCTATTTCTTAACTGGATTGTTTATTGTTTTATTATTGATTTGTAGGGGTTCTTTACATATTTGGATAACAGTCCATTGTCAGATGCAAGTATTGCAAAATTTTCTTTTTTCTTTTTTAAAGATTTTATTTATTTATTTGACAGAGAGAAACACAGTGAGAGAGGGAACACAAGCAGGGGGAGTGGGAGAGGGAGAAGCAGGCTTCCTGCTGAGCAGGGAGCCTGATGCGGGGCTCGATCCCAGAACCCTGGGATCATGGCCTGAGCTGAAGGCAGACGGTTAACAACTGAGCCACCCAGGCGCCCCTTCATAGGTTTTTCTATGTACACAGTCATGTCGTTTGCAAATTAGGACAGTTTTACCTCTTTCCCTTATAATGTTTATGCCTTTTATTTATTTTTATTGCCTTATTGCACTATCTAGGATTTCCAGTAAGATGTTGAATAGAAGTGTTGATAATGGAAATCCTTGCTTTATTCCTGATCTTAAGGGAAAAAAACGTTCATTATTTTATTATTAAATATGATCTTTTGTAGGGGTATCTGGGTGGCACAGTTGTTTAAGTGACCGATTCTTGGTTTTGGTTTTGGATCAGGTCGTGATCTCAGGGTCATGAGTTCAAGCCCCGCATTGGGTTCCACACTGGGCGTGGAGCCTATTTAAAAAAAAAAAAAAGAAATAAAAAAGAAATAATGAATGGGTGTTAAATTTTGTAAAATGTTTTCCCGGCATTTATTGAGAAAAATCATATGTTCTTCTTTTTTTTTTCTTAATGAGATGAATTAAACTAATTGGCTTTTTAAATATATTGAACCAACTTTGCATTCCTGAGGTAAACTTCATCCAGTTATGTTTTATTATCCTTTTGATATATTGCTGGGTTGGATTTGCAAATACTTTATTAAGGATTTTTGCATTGAAGTTTATGAATGATATTGGTGTTTTTTTGTTTTGTTTTGTTTTTTGGTTTGTATATGGTTGGCTCCATAAAATGAGTGGAAGTGTTCTTTTTTCTGTTATTTCCTGAAAGAAATGTTTTGAAAGTGTGGGCAATATTTATGTTATTTCTTTCTTAAACGTTTGATAGAATTTACTAGTGAAGACACTGGGCTTTTCTTTGGTGGGAAATATTAAGTTATGGATTCAATTTGTTTAATATATATAGGGATATTATGATTTTCTATTTTTTCTTTCTTTTTTTTTTCAGTTTTGGTATTGTGTCTTTCAAGAAATGTGTCCATTCCATTTAGTTTGTTGAATTTGTTGACACGGTGTTGTTATCTCCTTATTATCCGTTGAATATTTATATGCTGTATACTGATGTTACCTCTTTAATTCCCGATACTGGTAATTTGTGTTGTCTTTCCCCCCCCGATCATTCTTGCTAGATTTGTTTGTGGTAGATAGCTTCTAAAATGGCTCTTAATTGTCTCTGCTTCTTGATGTTTACACTTTTTTTTAATTTCCTCCACTTGAGTGTGAGCTAAGCTTGTGAATCACTTTCAATGAATAGGAATATGGAAAAAGTGATGGGATGTTACTTTGGAGATAAGTTTACAAAATGACTGTGGCTTCTATCTTGCACATCATTTCTTGCTCTCTTGCTTGTATTTCTTATAAATAGCATATAGTTAATCTTGCTTTCTGGTTTGATCTATTAAGCTATACCTTTTACAAGAAGTGTTTAGGCCATTTACATTTAATATAATTACTGATAGAGTTGGGTTTAAATCTACTATCTTTGGTCTTATTTTCTATTTGTATCTTTCATCCTTTGTTTCTTCATTTCTCCTTTCCCATCTTCTTTTGGGTTAATAAATTTTTTTTTTGAGTATTCTGTGTGTGATTTTTGCAGTGTCCTTTCGGTTGATATAGAAAACTTAAAGTTGGAAAATGATATTTGTTATTTTTGATTCAAGAAAAAACTGCCTTAGCTTAGACTCAGAGAGGCTGCTGGTCTAGACTAGAGAGGATGCTTCACTAGTTTCATTAATATGATCATCATGGTCTTGACAGATCTTTACAGCACAGGGCACATTGGATATCATCCCTGCTCTCTCTGGGATTTGCTGTCAAGCTGTAGCACATGAGCCACATTGGCAGAGGATTATATGCAGACAGGCCACACAGGGCTCATTCTTTGGTAAATGCTAGTCTTTTGGAGTCTGCATTTCAGTTCCACGGTCAAGCTGTGTCTGTCTCCAGGGGCTTCCAGACTTCTGCTTCCTGTCACCTCTCTCTCCATCACAGCTGCTTCTCTCAGTTTGATAAGTGGCAGGGAACATTCTGAAACCCTGGAGAAAAACTGTTTGTGGGAGTCATAGACACCAGTGTTTTAGATAAATTTCAGACATGCTTCTGACTTTGAGGGACTTGATTCCAAACAGTACTTTGGTCCCCTTTCCTGTCCCACACCATGATGCATATTTTAGGAAAAAGGAGCCATGCCTTATAGGTGTTAAATTATCATTTACTCCATTCCTCCCCATTTTTGCTTTGTTTATGATTTAGATTAATTCTGAATCTATTGTACATGGACTCCTATGAAAATTCCAATAAAGCAAAAATGTTTAAAATTGGATTGCCCATAGAAACTGAGATGCTGTTTTTCCCCTGGAACTAGGTTCAGAATCTAAATGGGGAGGAGGGAGGCCCAAACCTTGCATATAAGCCTTTTAAACAGGACACAGTGGGAATACCTCAGTTCGGATCCATAAATACAAAACAGGAAATCATAAATGGGACTTTTCTCTACAGTTTTTTTTTAAATCCAATATGAGATTATAGCTTTGATCATACCTTAATTTTTCATTTCCTTTGGACTTTAATTTTACTTAATTTTTCTCCTGACAAATCTCCAAAGTAATATTTAAGTGACACAGTATAATGCTGGCAGATTATTCATATATCAGCCCTTAGGCTACCAAGGAAGGCTTCATCATCTCAGACTGAGTTTTATTGGAATCTGTAGCTCACAAAATATTGCTTTCTGACAGCTCCTGTGCAGTAGAATTTAAGGCTTAAGTTTCTGGAGAATTTACACGTTGGTAGCATCCTCTGCTATACCTTTTAGGAACATTAAATCAGCAGGTTCCCCAGTGTTACTCCCATGGAAAGGTGTTAGGTAATCCTCTTGCATTTATTTCCAGATAGTTATGTGGAGTTTGGAACAGCCCTTCTTCCTCTCACTCTTTGAACTTGATTGGGTCAGTATGAGGGGCAGGCAGCAACTGTGCCCACTAGTCCACTGTACTTTCCATGGGGAGATTGGTCTGTCTTGGTGATATGAACATGGATGTAAAATCCTATCCCAGGTTCCTGCAAAGAGCGAGTTGTGCTTTTTTCATTCATTCATTCATCCATCCATCCATCCATCCATTCATTCATTCATTAACTGAACAAATATTTATTCAGCACCTACTATTGCCAGCCACTCTTCTCAGTCTTGGGGACATAGTGATGGATAAACCAGACATTACTGCTCACTTCATGGAGCTCATGGGCTTACAGGGAAAACAGAAATTAACTCAAAAATGCATCTGTAAATACATTGTAACTGGTGATAAGAGCTACAAAGAAAATAACATCTCTGTGGAAGAGGAATTTCATTTGAGACCTGGAGGAGGGGTGGAAGTTAGCCAGATGAAGGGATTTTCTCAGACAGTATAGAGAAGTGTTTTCATTTGCATTTACCCTCTTCCCAGTGAGATTGAACTTCTTCATGAGGTTATTGGCAACTTGGATCTGGTTTCATGAAATTTGCCTCTTCATATTTCTGCTTTTTAGTGAGTTGTCTTTGTCTTTGCTTATTGATCTGGAGGAGTTTTGCTTTCCACAGGTAGGTTTTAATCTCCCTGCAGTTTGTGTGGTGTTCTCCAGGTGGGCTTACAAGTGGGCTGGGCCTGAGGATGATTGCTGTGAGTGGAGAAGTCTGAACTGGTGGCCTCACAGGATGCTGGTTTGATCAGATCAGTCTGGTGTGAGTGGGTGCTACATGTTTTGGAGTCTGTGTGAGGCCTGTTTTATCTGCATCACCGAATTACAAAAGCTGAGACTCATATTGAAGAGAAATCAAGGTTTCTATTCTGAGCCCTCCACTACATGGGCTTCTGTTGTGATCAGCAAAATCCTGGTGGGGATTCTTTACATGGAGTCTTTAATAAAACACCTGCTTTCTGTCTTTCATGGGGGATGGAGGGGAGGGCACTTACTTCTATGGAGGGTAACTGATAGGGGGCTGGTGGTAAACATTGGGGTTCTAGTTTCTCCGTCTGTATCTCTAGATATTTCCCATGAGTTCTTTAAAGACCGTGCTTTACTCCATTGATTAGCAAAACAAAGTTTTCAGCAGCCTAGAATTAGGATCTGTGAGATTTTTTGCAAAGTTTCTTCTCCCTATTTCTTGCCCTTGCAAGGAATTTCTTGTCAAATTCATTTCTTGTGAAAGTAAAGGCTGTAGAAGAAGAAGTGGGAAATCCCATTTCATTGATCCTTCTGGATTTGTCAGGAAGGTCTATGTGCAGGGAAGGCAAATGCCTGTGATGCTATCCCCTCTGTGCACTGTGCAGACATCACTAATGGATCCCATTCCTTGTTCTGGTCAAATCTTCAGGCTTTGTATTTATGTAGCACTCTAGGAAATCCTTGTCAATGAGTTGGAGCTGGCATATCAACAGAAATATCTTTTCCTTCCCTCACCAGAATTCTTCCCCTTTCCCTAATACCTACCCTAGTTAGGTACACTTCTGTCACTTTAGCCTAGAATTTTCCGTGAAACACTAATATGACAAAAGAGTCTTGAGGCCAAATAAATATAGGAAATGCCATGCACTTGAATCATTAAAGGATCTCTGTATTATTGTTATGGAGAAATGTGCATGATTTGGGGCACTTGGGCGGCTCAGTTAGTTAAGCATCTGCCTTTGGCTCAGGTCATGATCCCAGGGTCCTGAGATTGAGCCCCGCATTAGGCTCCCTGCTCAGTGGGGACCCTGTTTCTCCCTCTCCCTCTGCCTGCTGCTCCACTTGCTTGTGCTCTCTCTCTCTCTGTCTTATGAATAAATAAAATCTTTTTAAAAAAAGAAATGTGCAAAATTTAGTTAACTTTCTTTTCATAGCACCTACCAACATCCTAAAAAATATGAAATATGGTATCAGAAATGGTGCTCTATCTATTCAACTAAAGATACATTTATTGGGCCTCTACTCTACATCAGGTACTATTCTAGGAGGTGGGTGTGCTAGAGAAAAATAAACCAGAGAAGGTGGAAAATAGGTTGTAGGACTGAGGGGTTTCAGTGCCAATAGAGTGGTCAGGGATGAAAGGATGATATCCTCACATGGAAGAGATGAGAGAGTGAGACATGTCGATGCTTAAGGAAAGACACTGTGGGTAGAGGATCAGCAGGTGCAAAGGCCCTGAGGTGGGAGCCTGTGGGTTGTGTTCAAGGAGAGCAACAGAGCTAGTGTGGCTGCAGTGGAAAGAATAAGGAACAAGTATTAGGTGAGGAGGATAGGAAGAAGGCTGCCAAGGGACTTGTAAACCATTGAAATAACTTTAGTGTGGGGGATTTGAACAGAGGAGTGGCATGATTTGACTTCCACTTTGGGGTTAAGAATAATGTAAGGTGGCAGAGTTGACAGGGAAATCAATGAAGAGGCTCTTCCAGAAACCCAGGAGAGAAATGATGGTGGCTTAGGCCAGTGGAGATGGTGTGCGGTGGTAAGATTCTGAAGTGGTAAAATGTATTTTGAAGGTAGATTTTGGAGGTGGGATTTCCCGACAGATTGGTTGTGGAGTAGTGTTGGTAATAAAGGAAGAGCCAAGGTTGCCTCTAAGGTTTTGTGCCTGAGCAATTAGGGATGGAGCTCTTATTACCTGAGATAAGGAAGATTTAGGGAGAAAGAAGTTTTTTCTTTTTTGCGGGGCAGGGTTGAAGGACAGGATGGGGAAGATAATTAAGAGTTCATTTAGGACACATTAACTCTGAGATACCTATTAAACATGCAAGTGGAGGTGTTGAGAGGCAGAACACAGACTCTGGAGTCAAACTGCTTGGTTTCAAACCACAGTTCTACCACTTCTTAGCTGTGTGACCTCGGGCAAATTACTTAGCCTCTCTGTGTCTTATTTTTCTCATGTATAAAATGAGATAATGATATTCACAGGGCTATTATGAAGTAGAATTGGGTTAGTATATTTAGGGTGCCTAGAATAATGCCTGGCATGCAGTAAGTGCTGAATGTTTGCTGTTACTGTTAACTGTATATACACATCTGCCTCATGCTTTATCTCTTAGTGATGAAAAGCCATTTTAGGTTTTAAAGAGAGAGTTACACTTAAGTTGTAGCACGATAAGTAAAGATGATTTAGAACCTTTGCTGATTTGGATACTAGCTCCTACCAGCATCCCACACACATCTTTTTCTTTTCTTCTTCTTCTTCTTCTTCTTTTTTTTTTTAAGATTTATTTATCTATTTTAGAGTGAGAAAGAGCAAGAAAGGGTGCACAAGTGTGGGGAGGGGCAGAGGGAGAGGGAGAGAGAAACCTTGGCAGACTCCATGCTCAGTGTGGAGCCTGGCATGGGGTTCAATCTCACAACCCTGAGTTCATGACCTGAGCTGAAACCAAGAGTTGGACATTTAACTGACTGCACCACCCACAGGCCCTGGCATATATCTTTTTCAAGTGGAGGAATCTTGTAGAATTCTGGCAGTCAGAGATTTATCATAAAAGATTATCTTAGATGCACAGCGATGATTGGCAGAGGAAGGTAAGGGTCATTTTCTAGAGAGTGTAGCCTTTTCTGCCCTGCTCCACATCTGGAGTCCTTTATGTTCTGTGTCTGCTGCAGCCCCTGTCTGTCTGCTCTGCTCTCTGTAAGACTTCAAGGCAAAGGATCAGATCACTGCTGGGCTGGAACAGGCTTTAATCTCCTCTATATTCTCTGCTATCATCAGGGTTTGCAAGAATAATTTGGTGTAGAGCAAGAGGAATCATTTCTAGAACCAGCAGCCACGGGGGTGAGGCTTATTTTGCCTCTCCCAAGGCTGACATCTCAGGAAAACTTTGGCAATCTCAGTTGGCTAGTTGGAGCAGAAATATGAAATTAGTATTTTCACTTCCACTTAAGCTTCTCAGTGGGGAAAAAAAAAACTGGCTGTTCCTGGGGCTTGGCAATGGAATTGGTTACTTATTAAATTTCAGTTGGTGGGTCCCCAGGCTAGTCACTGTCATTACTCTGCTTGCATTTCATGCCTGGCAGGGTTGAGGGTGGCATTTGACAAGTCCCATTTCTGCACTCAGATCAGGAGACTTTTCTGGGCACTCAGGTGTGCAGACCTTTTCTCTCTTCTCTTAAATCTGTCTTGCATCCATCTGCCTGGCGTCTTCCAGACTCCCGATTTTCTCCCTGCCTTCCTTCTACCCGACATTTAAAAAATCACAAAAGTAACACATGCTTGTGGTAAAACAAATTAAAAGAGCAGAGAAGTATATAGAAGAGAAAGGAATGCTCCTTTATCTCCTTATCCCACCCTTTTCTGAGGGTAGCATTACCACCCCTGTTAATAGTATGGAGTGTTTTATTCCAGACTTCTTGATACATTTACCAACACATATTTAATCTCAGACACAGAAAGTCAGGCATACATGTGCACATACACATGTGCCTAAGGGTTTTAAAATACATGTAATTTAAAATGATCATTCTTGTGGTTAAAAAAAAAATCTTGTAGTACTGAACAGCTTATAATGAAAAAAAAAATTTACTTTCTTACCTTTGTTCACTCCCCAGAGGCAGAAACTTTGAATTTTCTTAGCTTCAAGCCCCCAGTGATCTAACCACCATGGCTCAGAAAATGTGTATCACTGGTTATTGATTGATCAATTTCAGTCATTATCAACTCAGATTTTTTACTGTGATGGGTGAGGTTTAATCTCATTTCCATCTCATACCTTCCCTTCCCCAAATATGATGGATTGTTATATTGTTATTTTTACTCTATTTAGTAAAATTAACAAATAGGGCTTATATTATTTTGGCTATGTAAATATTCTTTTCTTTTTAAGATTTTATTTATTTATTTGACAGAGAGAGTGATAGAGCACAGGCAGGGGGAGCGGCAGAGGGAGAGGGAGAAGCAGGCTCCCCGCCAAGCAGGGAGGCCCATTTGGGGCTCAATCCCAGGACCCTGGGATCATGACCTGAGCCGAAGGCAGATGCTTAACTGACTGAGCCACCCAGGTGCCCCAATATTATTCTTTTCAAAGCCAATAGTACTAAGATGACACTTTATTTCTTGTTATTTTTTTTTTCTGGAGTTTACAGTACCCCCCATCCCCCAAACTATTTGCATTCTTTGTGTCTTAAATTTTTTTCAGGATTTTTCTTATATTAAATATATGGTCATGGTCTTTTCCCCTTCCTTCCTTACCTTTCTTCCTCACCTCCCCTCTGCTCTCCTCCCCTCCTCACCCTTCTCCTACCTCCCTCTTCCTTCTCTTCCTCCCATCCTCTCTCCCCCCTCCCTCCTACTCTCTCTTTCCCTCTCTCCCTCCCTTCTTTCCTTCCTTCCTTCCTTCCTTCCTTCCTTCCTTCCTTCCTTCCTTCCTTCCTTCCTTCCTTCCTTCCTTCCTTCCTAGAACACCCTTCTTATATCTCTACTGGCCCAGTCTACACTGCACAGCTATAATCCTTGCATTTCCCTGCTGGATGTTGGGGGTTTCTCTGTTCTTGGCATTTTCAGGGCTTAAGACTCTCCGGGCTTCTTGAAGGCAGATCGGCTTCCTCCCTGGCCATTCCCTCTCATTTCTCATGTCTTGGCTGGTTTCCTCCACCCTGTTTCCTGGTATCACCTCCTCAGATATGCTCCAGGGATTTATTAAAATCTGGCTTTAACAGCGGTTCTTTTTCTTCTAATTCTTGCAAGTCTCTGGCTTTTTAAATTCCTTCACTATTATTTTAGTGGGTTTTTAGGAGGAGATTAACATGTACTTATTTGTCATTTTGAACCAGAAGTCCCACTTAGGGTTAAAAAATGTCTCAATTTCTGTATTTCTGTCTCTCTTTGTATTATTATTTTTCACTTAGATACATTAGTGATTGATGACAGCACTCTCAGACAAAACTAGATAGAATTTAGTGTTTGCACTCCACAGTGAGTAACATCAGAGTTAATTCATCCTGAAGTTTACCTAGGGGTTCATAATGCTTTATCATGGTTTTTAGGTATCTGAATCATCTCAAATTTGGTAATATCATCCAATGTTTGTTAATTATTATGTATGGGGATGTGACTTTATGAAATGATGGAACATAAGAATGGCAATTCTCTTAGATTATACCGTATGTGCATAGATATGCACAGACATATAAAACCACATTTCATCTGATTTCTAACGACTTTGTGTCCCTGCCTGCCTTTTTTAGATGTATCATAGGCATTTTCTTTGAGTCATTTTCAAATTTCAACTAGAGCTGGAACTTATCCTTCTGGCCCTGTGATTTTCAGTGAGCTGCTGGTTCCTCTCTGCTTACTTTGAGCAGAAAACCATGGATGTGCTGTTCCTATTTTTCTCTTAAGGTTCAGCTCTAATATCACCTCCTCCACAGACTGTTTCCCAGTCTGCCCAGGGATGAGCAGCAGAGTGTAGAGATGAAGAGTGTGCACTTTGGGATTAGGCAGACGTCTATTAGAATTCCAGCTTCACTGTTTTCCAAGTACAGGGACATGGGTACGTTATTCAGCATCTTTGAGTCTGTTTCCTCACCAGTGTGGGGGGAAACTGTACCTGTCAGGGTCACTTTGGCAGGGCTAGAGATGTGTGGTCAGAGGCCACACCACATACTGCTGTAAGGTTAGAATAAATCCTCAACTTATAAGACCCATGAATAGGGGGATTGGTGCTCACATGGGGTGACACTGTCTGTGAATAGTAGGGTTTTGCTAGACTTGAGAAATTAATTTTTGGTTGTGATACCATCTGTTGTTTCTTTTTAAGTAACTGGAATTTGCATTTTTATTTTTTCTCACACATGCAGATTTTTTTTTTTTAATATCAAAGAGGCTCCACAGAGCAGTAGGAGAGGGTACTTGTCAGTAAATGACCCACGGTCTACTGATGATCTCTATGGGAAAAAAAATTCATTTTGACTCTTACCTCACATAAACCATAAGCCAAAAATCAATTCCATGTGGATTTTAGATCTTAAATGTGAAAGTTTAAAAAATAATATTTCTGATAGATAACATAGAATGTTTTCATGACCTTGGGGTGGGCAAAGATTTCTTAGAATAAAGCACACTAACCATAAGAAAAATTGATAATTGGGCCTTAAGGAAATTAAGAACTTCCTTTCATTGAAGGATACCTTTAAGACAGTAAAAAGGCAGGCACAAAGAAAGCATAAGCATTGTCATATGTTTATCTGACAAAAGATTCATATCTAAGATATGTAATCAACTCCCATAAATCATTTAGAAAAAGCCTGATAATGCACAGCAAAAAAATAGGCACAGAGTTGACTAGGCATTTCACAAAAAAGATAACCAAGTTGTAGTAAGTATATATGAAAAGGTGCCCCACATGATTACTCATTAGGAAAATGCAGATTAAAACCACTACACATACATACAATGGTTAAAATGAAAAACACTGACAAGACCAAGTGCTGGTGAGGGTGTAGAGCAGCTAGAACTCTAATACACGGCTGTGTTGCTGTTAAAACCACTTTTGTAAACTCTTTGGTGGTTTGCATTATTTTTCAGCAGGAACTCACATAGACAAGTTACACCTTTAATAGGGAATAATTACAGAGATGTTGGCCCTTCCTTGTTAATTGATCCAGATACAGCTTTAGCAAACCCCAGTTGTTCATGGGATGTAGCTCTGATATTATTCCCCCTCTAGACTCCCATAGGCATGTACTCCTGACTCCAGCACTGTAATAACCTGTGAACACATCTGTCCTCCCTGGTGAACTGTGAGCCCTCCAAAGGCAGGAACCATATTTGGTTACCCTCTGGATTTCCCAGTGTTCAGGATGGGTGCCTGATACCTAGGAGATACTGAGTAAGTGTTGGGGAGCTACATGAATGAAACTTCACATGAATTACACAAAGGGCCAGTTTGTTATTTCATTACATAAAAATAGCCAGGTAGATATAGCCAACATAGAAAGCGTGTTTGGGAGATTCTGATTAAATATGGGCCATATATTGTGATTGGAACTTACTTTGGTGGGAGGAGAAGGCCTTTGAGGCACATCTTAGAGCATATAGGCAGACATCTTCCAGGACTGTTGAAAGTAGGAATGGATTTTCTCCAAGTTGGGAAGACCTGACTTAAATTATAGATGACATGGGGTACATTAGATCCATGTAGGAGGCTCTGGGGGCCATAGAGGGACATGTCATCCTTTATAGGGCACAACACTGAGTTCCACGAGGAGGGGCCCATGTGACCAGCAGATACCTGTTGAACTTCATAAGATCCCTTGGACAGAGAAATCAAGAGTGTTTCCAGTGCAAGCCTGGAACAGAGAAGCAAAAAGGCAGACATTGCAAACTGTAGGATTGGATCCAGTCTTGCTTCTTCTCATGTGGGTGACTCTGTTTAGCATGCTCTGGCATGAGGAGCAGCAGGCATTTATTTATTTATTGGTGTTTAGTGACTTTCCGCCCAAGTGTGTCAGTGAGCATGGCTGGCCCAGTAAGGACACATGCTTCCATTTTGTGCCAGGCACCCAGCTGGTTGCTCTCCATAAGTGGTTTAATTTTGTCCTCACAGCCACCCTGAAGGAGAGATTCCATGTCTCCATTTTGGAGATGAGGGAATGAAGACTGGTGTTCAAAGTCACACAGAGCTAAGTTGTATGATTTGAATGCGTGTCTGTTGCCCCATTCACTGCAGCACATGGGGCCCCCTCCCCCTCCCTGCAGCCTTCTGGGGGTGGCTCCAGGTCATTCAGCTGAGGAGGGGAGCAAGGATCAGGTGACAAGGCTGCCCTGAGCGTGGCTGTCCCCATACCACTGTGACTCTTTGCGTTAGTGCCATTCTTGTTTTAGGGGACATTCGGCTGGAAATGAGTCTCAGATGGGCTCACCTGTTCATCAAGCCCTTTGCTACAGAAACAACAGGTCATCTGAATATGGGCTTTTTTACCCGGGCCCCAGGGGGTTGAAGATGATCCATAGGTTGGTAGGTTTTAGAGACTGGGGGGTAGGAGATGATGGTCTAGGCTCCCCTGGAATGTGTGGAAAATTTTGGATATCCTTTATTTGGGTGAGGTTATAGCTCCCATCAGATTATCAAGAGGGATCCATGACCTAAGAACACAATGCTACCACTAATTTCACAAAGCCATTTATCATTCATGGAGCACTTTCCATGTGTTATATCATTAAATCCTCCTGGCAGTCTGGTGAGGCAGGTGCCTTATTCTCCGCACTCACATATGAGGACACCATGGCCTGGTGAAAGAGGTAGAGTCACTTGGCTGAGGTCACTTACTTGGTACTTGATGGAGTTGGGGTCTAAGAGACTCTGACTTGAGAACATGTGTTTCATTGGCCCAAGAGAAAATCTGCCCATGGGTGGATATGTAGCTGTTGTTTGTTAGGGAAATTTGGGGTGGCACAACTCAGGGTGCTCCAGGGGGAGTGTGGGGAGGCAGAGCAGCAGAGCCCCCACCCATAGTGTGTGCTGGCTTTGCCTCTGGAGCGCTTGAGCCGTCCCTCTCCTATTTCCTGGAACATCTGGAGAAAGGAAGCACTGGGGCTGGCTTCTTTACTAGGCACAGCAGGCCCAGGGCCTAGGGCCCCTGAAAATGCTCTAATTTCTTTTAAAATCAGAAGAAGAAAAACGAACTTTTTTGTTGAAGAAAGAATTTCAATATATAATAGTGATATATTTGTCTTTATATCAATAGGTCAGAAATCTATGTGTCTAATATATATAATCTAATAGACATATAAAACATATGTATATATATTTTTGTTTGTTGTTTTGTTTTGATTTGATATGATAGAGGAAAGCAGCCCGTGAAGGCCAAAGTGGCTCAGGCCTGCAAAAGTTGTGCTGTGGCCCTGGAAAGGAACTGTGGGCCTCCGTGAGATGCCCTCTCCCATGCCAGCCATTCTGAGGAACCAGCTGCTTGCATCAGATGCTGGTTTATCTGCCTGGGAAATTTATTTTTGTTCTCGGGCCTCATGAATCATAATGGAATTATTGGGAAAATGTATGAAAAGATATGTAAAGAAAGAACTGTTTGCAGAGCTTGGGGCTGATGGGGCAAATGGTCCTGATGTAGGGTGGGAGGCACTGTGTAGGCCTCGCTCTCAGTGGGGCCTATCTGCTGCAGAAAGAGGGAGAAGGCCACCCATCTGTCCAGGTGAAATGTCTTAAGTCAGAATTAGCATTTCCGTGTTTAATTCCACCATTATTGCCCCAGAGGCTGTGTAATCACTGGTGATTAAATGGAGACAGAAGGATGTGCTTAGAATTCCTCTCTGCCAGGATCTAAATAAACAGTGTTAAAGGGCACTGCTGTGATTTTTCTCAGTTCCCATGAGTTGAAATGACTGAAGTTTTTTGGAGCAGCTCCTGGGGAGTGGTCTCTGTGTAGCTGGGCCCTGAGCTGCTCCTGCAGGTGCTTTGTGCCGGGAGGACTCCCCTCCACAACAGGGGCTGGGTGGTGGCAGGGGACAAGAGTCCCAATTATGCCTGACATTTGTTTAGCAGGGACTCTGCTTGTTGAGTGCAGTGAGTGCTTTTGCAGGCAATTAATTTAAGGTTTTTAAAATTTGCTTTGCTGGTGAGCATGTTCTTCAAGAGCACCAGGAAGGAAATTGCATGAGCTGTAGTCCTACATTGTTCCTTTTGGTAGTCAGGCAGAGGGGTGGGAACTCCTGTCTTTTTCCTGAGACCACATAGGGTGGTCACACTGGGATGTCCAATACTATGCTTTCACATCATCTAGAACCTTCAGAAACCCCCTGAAGCCAAGAGTATAAAGAAGACCATCATACATACTCATGTGCCTGAATTTGGAGAGTCACTTGTTGGTAGACAAAGTGGAATTTTGTGACAGATGCTGCCTGGCCCCAGTCATCTCCAGTCCTACCCTCCTTTAGCCATCAGAGATCTCATCTGCCCCACTCTTCCCCTTGTTCTTTCTGTTCCAGCCATATGGCTGACTGAATCATAGTTGCCCCACCACAGGGCCTTTGCACATGCCACCCTTTGCCCGGAATGCTCTCTCTACCCAGTTAACTCTTCATTCTTTAAATCTCAAGCCAAGTGTAATTTCCTCAAGGATGCTTTTTCTCCTTCTCTTGTCTTTGTCAGACATCATATTGCTTTTTCCTTTTTTTAAACTTAAAAAATTGTGATAAGATGTATATAGCATAAAATTTGCCATTTAAATCATTTTTGAGTGTAAAGTAGCATTAAGTACATTCATACCATTGTGCATCCATCACCAGTGTATGTTTCCAAAATTTTTTCATCATCTTCCATAGAACATCCATCCCTGTTAGGCAATAACTTTCCTTTCCTCCCTCTTCCTGGTGCTCAGTAACTCTTATTCTACTTTCTGTCTCTAAATATTGCTTTATAAGAGGAGAGGGCTGGTCTATGAAGGTGCCCTAGGTCTTAAACTCTTATAAAATAGAGCAGAGTCATGTTCTGGGAAATTCACACATATATCTGTAGGTTTGGATTCCAGCTAAAACACTTTAACCAGGTTATTTTTACCTACTGATATTAAACCTGGCCAGCACTACTGAATTTGGCTTCTCACATTTTCCCATTCAGGGTAAGCTAGCCCTGCCCCCACCCTTCACTCTGGATTCATTGGAATTATTTAGTTGGAAATAATAGAAAGCTATTTGTGTTGGCTTAGGCCAAAAAGGAGACTTTATCACAGGGAGACTGAAGCTCCCCATCATGGTAGACAGAATTCTCCCAGTTATTCAAACGTGAATCTAGCTACTGTAGTAAAGGGATTTTGTATATATAATTAAGGTCCCAAATCAGTAGATCTTAAGACAGGGAGATTATCCAGGTGGGCCTGATCTCATGAACCTTTTAAAAGTAGAAAGTTTTCTCTGGTTGCAGAAGGGCAAGTCAGAGATTTGAAGCATGAGAAGGACTGGGCCTACTGTTGCTTCTTGAGATGGAGGTGGTCTTATGGCAAGGAATGCAAGTGACCTGTAGCTGCTGAGAGTGGCCGGTGACACTCCATAAGGAATCGAATTTTGCCAACAAGAATGAGTGTGGAAGTGGATTTTTCTGTAATGCCGCTAGACAAGAATTCAGCCCGGCCAATACCTTGATTTCAGCCTGGAGCAGAGGGCCCCATCATACCATACCAGCCTTCTGACCTACAGGGCTGAGAGCAAATAAATGGGTGTTGTTTTGAGCCACTGCATTTGTGGTAACTTGTTATGCAGCAATAAAAATATACACTCCTGGAATCCAGGGCAGGAATCTAGGTAGGCCTCTAGAAGGGACCAGACTGTGGATTAGAAAATGCTCAGGGACCTGGCGTCTTCTGTCTCTCATCTCTGCCTCTCTCTGCATATCTGCTTTATCTTCCTTCTCTGTAGACTGGCTGTTGCCAGTGTGGGTCCATAGCTTCCCAGTTTGCAGGTCACAGTCTTCATTGCCCTGCAGAGTTGTTTTAGCCATCTTTTTATCCCAGTTCTAGATTCCCAGGGAGCCATGGTTTGGTCTAGTTTGGGTTAAATATCCACCACAGGTATAATCAGTGGTGAGAGCAGAGGGTCATGAAGTACAAATATGATTTAATAGAGACCCACCTCTGTAGAATGGGGTATTGTTCCCAGAGAAGGAGAGTTATTGTGAGCGAGGCAGCCACTCCTAAATAATCCACTGCCCTCAGAGTTTGCTTTTGATTTGTCTCTGGTTTACAAATCTGTCTAGGTAGGCTCTAACCATCTGCTTTCCCACTGGCCTTTTCATTTCCTTCTTTTCTAACCACAGGTGTGCTGGGGGCTGTTTTTATTCCTAGATTATGATCTTCTATCTGGGATTCCTAGGAACCCTTTTGGAGACACTCTTATTGGGCACCAGTTCTGGGTCAGGTTCTTTGCTGGGGGCAGAGGGACCATTGAGGCTACATGGACCGTGTCCTTGATGAGTTTCTAGCCCAGCTGGGGAGATGGACCATTTCACTGTTTTATATTAGGTGCAAAGACAGAGGTATTGTATCAGATGGGGAAAGCCACACTATCTGCTATAATGATGACTCTAAAATCTCTGTAAGTTTCACAGTAGAAGTTTGTTGCCCACATGACAGTTCATGGTGGTATTGATTGAATGGCTTTCCATATAGTCTTTCAGGGATCCAGGCTTCTTCTGTTCTGTGCCTACATCATCCTCTGGGCCTTGGTGTTCTCTGCTGTATTCTCTGTATTTGTCCAGCGGACAGAGGAAGAGAACCTGGAAGATAGCATGGGAGCTTCTCATGGGTCATCATCTTTCAACAAGGGCTGTGCATTACTTCTTTCCACTTTCTATTGGCCCAAGTGCAGTCACATGACCCCACTGTAAGGGAGGCTGGGAAATGTAGTTTAACTGTGCACCCAGGAGGAAAAGGAGATAGGATTTGATGAACACATAACAGTGTTCTCTCTTTGCCACAGATGTGTGCAGGGCTTCCGGGGGCAAAAAGGAAAATCATGTAGTCCATTCTGGGGGTTCAGAGAAGGGTTCTGGAGGAGATGGTGCCTGCACTGCATTTTGAAGGATAAGTAAGACTTAATGAGCTAAGATTGGGTGGGATGTCATTCTAGGAAAAGGCACAGAGTTGGGAAGTGCATTGGTGTGGATGTGGAACTTCTGGTATTTAGGCAGAGAGCAGGAGCAAGTGTGCTGAGCAGGATTAGTACTTTGCTGGAGTTTATAAAAAGCCCAGAATAGAAAACAGTAGGTCCAAAAAATAAGACCCTCCAAAGACTATTTTCTTTTCCTTAGAAGTCTTTTAGAGGGCTCAGGAGTCTCCATAAAACTCATCACATCTCAGACACCAGACTTGCTGTCTTTTTTGCTGCAGAGTCTGTGAAATGTGTCTTGAGAGAGAGATAGGTGCCCCTGAGACACCTTAGTTCTGAATCTATCTACAGAGGATGTAGAAATGATGTTTCTGGGCAGATATAGTCATGGGGTCTCCTTATGTGACTGTCAGAAAATAGCCTGGAGTCTGCAGGGGGGTCTTTTGGCCTCTCTCTGTGTATTAGGACCATAGCCTGATGTTATGAGCTTTGGATAGAAAGGGGTTGGGGGCCCTAGGGAGTGTCCGGGAAGCTTCAGCCATGATGGGGCTCTGGTCTCAGTGTCTGCCCTGCCTCTGGCTTATCATTGCTGCAAGCTGCCCTCTGCTGTGGCAGAGTCAGTTGGCTCCTGGGACCTTCCATCTGTGGGCAGAGGTATTTATTTATTTATTTATAAAGGTTTTATTTATTTATTTGAGAGAGGGAGAGTGAGAGAGCAAACACAAGCAGGGGAAGAGGCAGAGGGAGACACAGACTCCTCACTGAGTAGGAAGCCCAACACGGGGCTTGATCTTAGGCCTCCAGGATCATGACTTGAGCCGAAGGCAGACGCTTAACACATGGAGCCACCCACGTGCCCTGAGGTTTTGATTTTTAGATGCTGCTGCTGGCCTGTGTCTTTCTTGGGTCTTAGAGACACTGTACTTGACTTGTGTGCATCTAAGCACTGGAGACTGAATGTATTTTGGCAGGCACAGTTTCTCAACCTCAGCACTGTTGACATTTAGAGTCAGATCATCCTTATTGTTGGGGGATGGGGGGCTGTCCTGTGCACTGTAAGATGTTGAGCAGCATTCCTGGCCCTTACCCCCTGGATGCCAGTAACACCCTCAACCAAAAATGTCTTTAGACACTGCCAAATGTCTGCAGGTTGGGGTGGAGTGGGGGGCATAATTACCACAGGTTAATAATCACTGGGTTAAAAGCATGAGAAATAATAGATCACATTTTTTAAGCCACTAGGTTCTGGGGTGGTTCATTATTCTGCGATAGATAATAGCTATCACAGTCCATCCTTCTGCTCCACCTGGGACTACTAGTGGGGCTTGGGGTAAAAGGAAATGTGGATCACTGGCAACAGAAGAGAATGTGCATAATGTGCTGCTTTTGTGGTTCTCTGTGATGAGTCATGCAGAGAAGAAGGGACCTCACACCTTGTTACACTTTCTTATACCTACACTAATCACTAATCACCCACTGAGCACTACCAGTGTCCAGCCACCCTGCTAAGCCCTTTATAGACTTTCTCTTGTTTCACTTTCATCTACACTGCTTACTGTGGCCCGTGTGCTATCCCCACTGTACAGATGAACACACTGAGACTTAGGTGACACATGCTTCCCATGGCCATAAATGGGACCTGAACCCCAGCATGTCACATTCCAAAGCTCAAGCTCTTAACTATATATTCCAGGTCTGGTTTTGCTCATAACAAAGAGCACTTTGGGTTCTTTCCATCTCTGGGAGCTTCTGAGAAAAAGTACAATAAAAACAAAGCCAGAAGCAGTAGAAAACACCCTAGAAAGGTAGGTGGGTGATAGGTCTTTCAGACTGCCCATCAGGTACAATTCTAACTCAACTGCGTGTGCACCAGGGCTGGGGACAGCAGAGGTGTACTGGCTTGCACGTGTATACACACATGGGGTTTGGGAATAGGATGAGCCCTAAGTCTGGGTGCTGGGCTGGGCTCCCTGGGAGGAAGGGAGAAGCTCACTGTCAGCGTCTAGGTTGAGTGTTTCTTGCTGTGGCATTACTCCTGTCTTGGGAGGCATCCTTTATGTCCCCAGCTATGCTAGTCTCCAGGGCAGCTTGAACTGATCCATCCCTCCCAAGCAAAGAGGCTCCTAGTGCGTTGGAAATGCTCTTGCTCAGGTACTTTTATTCTCTTAGAGCTTATGTGCAACAGGACACTTGAGCCTCCAGATCTTTCCCATCCTTTAAGGATCAGCTCAGATCCTGGGTACCCGAGACACTTATGAACTCCGTGACCTTGGATGAATCATTTTCTTTCTCCAGCCCTCAGTTTGTGAATTGAAAAATGAGGACAATAGTGCCTGCCTCATTTTATTTGTTTTGAGGGTTAGCTGTGATAATTCATGCAGAACACTTAGAGTAGGAATCACACGCCAGTGGTGGCGATTTTTTTTTTTAAGATTTTATTTATTTATTTGACAGAGATAGAGAGACAAGTAGGCAGAGTGGCAGGCAGAGGGAGAGGGAGAAGCAGGGTCCTCACTGAGCAGGGAGCCCGATGTGGGACTCGATCCCAGGACCCTGGGATCATAACCTGAGCCAAAGGCAGACGCTTAACCGACTGAGCCACCCAGGGGTCCCAGGCGATTTTTGTTAACTGTTATTATTCCAGCTTGCATAGGTGGCTCTCTCCTCTGGGTATTTGTGAGTGTGAGGTCTTTGGGACCTGGAGTTTTGTTGAAGATTGTAGGCTATGAAATCAGACAGACACAAATCCCCATTTCCTGGTTGTGTGTCCTTGGACAGATCATTCTACTTTTCTCTGCTTCAGTTTCCTGAACCATAAAATGCATTAGGAATATCTGTCTTATAAGGATCAAATGGTTTAATGTTCTCAAAACACTTAGAGCAATCTTGGCATGCAGCAAAATGGTATATATATGGGTGTTATAAGAAATGCATTTTCTTGGTGACTCAGTCTATACATATGTGTGAAATATATATATGTAGTGTATGACTTCACACAATACTTACCTTTACTGTATGCAATTCACATTTTTACCTTTCACTCTCTTCCCCTTCCTATCTTTCCATTTGATTAAAAAGAGTTGCTGATCATGACCCACTGAATTGATTTCATGACCCATCAGTGGGTCATGGCCTGCAGTTTGAAAAACACTGCTGGAACAGCCCTTTCTTCCTTGCCTTGCTCATGTTAATTGTCTGGGTCTCCTGGCATCTGAAACATCTGGCCCCGCATGAGCAGCCTTGCCTCATTCTCTCTGCCCCGCTGGGCTCGGCAGATGCATTGTTCTGTGCACCTTCACGAGCATCAGATTAATTAGACATTTCAGAGGAGATGGACTTTTAAAGCAATAGCTTCATTAGCATGGCTGTGCTGGAAGCTCTGAAAAGTAAAACTCAGTTATTTGTATGTTAATAAGCCAACCTGGGCTTCAGAAGCCAACTGATGAGCTTCAGCATTTCTCCTTAAAACCTGATGCTGCACAGCTACTCATGTTCAGTCTTGCTGATGGACCTGTGAAAATCTGCCCATCACCAGGGTCCCTGTGACACAGACAAGGGATAAATGGATGGGGGGTGTCAGGCTCGATGGGGTCTGAGCTTGGGCTGGGTTTAGTCTGAACCCCTTCATCACATACATAGTTTTGTGATGCTGATAGACACTGTATTATTTTTCTTGACCCTGTCACATTGCATTTGTACAGCACTCAAGGGCTTTCAAAATGCTCTCACATACACTGTCTCAGGAAAAACTTACCAGCAAGCCCAGGCAGATCTGCATACACATGCCCCTTTATTGTTGGATCTCTTTGCTAAGTGCAAAGTCTTTCTCCCCAGCATGTGACTCCTCACCCTGGGGTCCTGGACTAATGGCAGCACCATCACCTGGGAGCTTAGAAATGCAGGCTCACAACCCTGCCCCAGACCTCCTTATCAGAACTTGCATCTTAGTAAGACCACCAGGTGATTTGCATGCCCACTGAGGTTTGGTAAGCACTGGTCTTCTAGGACATCTTCTCTTTTTCTCTTTGTATACTCCCTTCTTCTCCCCCACCCTTTCCCAACCACTTGTAAAAGGCACAGTTGCAGCCCTGGCTCTAAGTGGGAATGGGAGACTCACTTGATTCTTTGTACCTGCACTGACTTTATTTGACAAGCTCCTGCTCCTGCACAGTAGTGTGAAAACTAAATTTAGTCCAAATCAGTAAGTTTTCTGCCACATTCATTTTAAATTTAATTTTAGAATTAACATGCAGTAAAATTGACTTTTTTGGGGGATGTGCAGTTCTTTGAATGGTTCTATGAACACATGTGTCAATTCATATACCCACCATCACAGTCAAGATACAGAACAGCTCTATCACCTGCCAAAACTCCCTAGTGCCACCCCTTGTAGTCTCACCGTCCCTCCACCCCTCATTCTTGGCAATCACCTGTTTTCTGTCCCTGTAGTTTCATCTTTTCCAGAAGGCTCTATAAATGAAATATAATATGTAAACTTCTCAGACTAGCTTCTTTCCCTTAGCATAATGACTTTGAGAATCATGAGTTGTTGTTTATCAATACTTCCTTCTTATTGACAAGTCTGTTCCATTGTATGGGTGTACCACAGTTTACCCATTCACCTGCTGAAGGTCATTTGGGTTTGTTTCTAGTTTTTGACAATTGTGCACAGAGCTGCTGTAAACATTCACGTTTAGGTTCCTATGTAAGCATAAATTTTCATTTCTCTAGGGTGAATACCTATGAGTGGAATTGCTGTTCATATTATAAGTGTCTATTTAACTTTATAAGAAATGGCAAACTTTTCCAAAATGGCTGCATCATTTTACATTCCCATCAGCAATGCATGAGACTTGCAATTGCTCTGCATCATTGTCAGCGCTTGGTATAGTCAGTATTTTCTATTTTAGCTATTTTAATTGGTGTGTACTAGCATCTCTGAATCCTTTTAACCTTTTCTGTTTCCCAAGACTCACCCTGCTCCTGTAGCTGGGCCCCAAGGGTCCTGGGGTAAGGTTAATCCAGAGAATATGACTAGCAGAGTATCAAACTGGCATATACATGGGAGTCAGGTCATTCTCCCACCAGACTCAGAGAGGTCTTATTACACAAAGGTCCTATTAACATCAAAAATAACAAAATAATTTTCCAAGTCCCTTTCAATCACTTTGAGCCCCATCCACACACTTGAGGATGGGGAGAAGTTAGAGGAACCTTAAGAGGACAGTGTTTGTTTTGCATTTATTTGTCCTGTAAGGACTTTCCCTGTCTCCAGCATTCCAAATCGGCTGTGACCAGACAGACCCCCTGTTGTCCATGCCCTCTGTCCCTACTCTAGACTTTAGATCACAGAAAATGGAAAGCAGACAGCTTTCACTTTTCCTAGCTAGATTTCAGAGGGCTGGGACTCCTCTGAGGTCTGTAGGCATGTTTGTTTAGCAGAGATAATCCATCTCTGTTAAAAAGAGAAACGTTTTGAAGCATTCTGTTAATTCAAAGTTGGGCAGCTTGATGATGATGATATCTGGCAGGGAATGGGGGAGGGGAAATACAAGAAAGTTTTCTGCCTGTTAGGCACTATCTGCTAATTCCATTTTAATATAGTGCATCCAAATGATTAATATTATATCTCAGCCGAAAGAATAGCACAGACTCCAAGATTTTAATTAATTAATTCATTCAGTAATATGGAGCAAATACTGTGTACCAGGCACTGTGCTAGGAACTGGGAGGCAGCATGAACAAACAAAAATACTTGCCATGGAGAGCAAACGTTCTGGTTTAGGGAGATATTGGTTGTTGGGGTATGTTAGCGATTACGTGCTATAGGAAAAGTAGAATAGGGCAAGGAGTCAGAATTGCTGAGGGTGGGGGCCTGATCCAGGAGAAGAATGTTTACTGTTACTTGCAAAAGAACTGCTCTGGGAACATGCAGAATCTGCATGGGTGGGTGGGTTGGGGCAGGGAGGACCTGGGGAATCTGCCTGTCCCACAGCTTCCCAGGTGATTCCTGAGCACTCTAAAGTTTGAGCGCCACTCTCTTAAGAATCCAAGTTTAAAATAGGATGTAGGCTTTCAGTTCCAGGAAATGATCAGAATTGTCTCAAGCTGGGTCCAATTAAAAGAGCATTCACTGGTTTAATTCAAGTCTTGACACTGCCTGGCTTTGAAACTCCCAAATGTTAACTTTGCAGCTGCCGCTGCTTAATTTTAGCCCGCAGAGAGAAATGCCCCAGCCTTCTCAATCGGTTCCTAGGACTCTGATTGGCAAACCCCCTCCCCCACCCCACCGCTCCCCACCTCTCCACTATATGCCAAGGGCCACGCTTCCTAACTTTGGAAACAGCAGAGCAGCATCCCCCTACCCAAATCCCTTGGTCTAGCAGCGAGCTGCCCTACTTTGCAAAACGAGAGTCTCTTACCTCATTAAACCAAAATGAAAATGAAATCCAAAAAGATTATTTTCTTCTTAGCGCCCCTCGTAAAGCCACCGGCAGCCTCATCCATAGTTAAAACATCTCCTTGTAAGCTGCCGTGGTCTGTGGTCTGGGAATGCTCACAAGTACAGCTTAGGATTGGTTTTATCCTTCTCTGGTTTTGTCTTTCTGATTGTGATTGTTTCTAACAATGGGGAGAATCCTTGGGGAAAGGGAGAGAGAGATTTTTAGAGGGTAGAAGGGCCTGTGTGGGGACCAGAAAGTTCTAAACCAAATGCAGCCCATGTTGCTTAGGAGCCAGGTACCTGGAGCTAGTGATTCCTCAGGCTAAATCAAAGCCCTTTGTACTTACTATGGACTGAACTGAACCCCCTCTCCGCCCTCCCCCCTCCCAGTTTATACACCAAAGCTCTAACCCCCAGTACCTCTGAGTGTGACTGTATTTAGAGATAGAGTCTTTAAAGAGGTAATTAAGTTAAAATGAGGTCCTAATCCAATCTGACTGGTGTCATTATAAGAAGAGGAGATTTGGACCCAGAGGGGGCACCAGGGATGCACACTGACAGAAATTATTTGAGGATACAGTGAGAAGGTGGCCCACTGCAAACCAAGGAGAGAGACCTCACCAGAAAACATCCGTGCTTGCACCCTGATCTTGGACTTCCAACATCTAGAACTATGAGAAATAAATTTCTGCTGTTTAAGCTGTGCAGTCTATAGTGTTTTGTTATGGTAGCCCTAGCAAACTAATACAATGCCTTCAAGCGAAACTCACCTTTGATGGCAAAGAATTGATAATTCACAGAGACTCATAGCCAGAGCTTTTTATAGGCTATTTAATTCAATTAAACACACAATTTTTGAGGGCCACCAAGCACCAGGTCTGCACATGGCAGATATAATATGGAAATGTCCAGCTCTGTCCATTTCTGGCTGGTCCCAGGCTCCTGCTGAGTAGCCAACTGGCCACCAAAGCCCACCCTCTGGCCACAGGTGATTGACTTGAGCAGCTACTGAATTCAATCAGATCTTCACATCCAGGAATCGGAGGGGGAGACGTGAAACGCACAGAGATGAAATTTCATAGCCCCACAGAGAGAAGGAGCCAGGTCCTGTTTTGATTCTAGGTCCCACCCAGTTCCTCTTACTTGTGTCTGACTGTTGAGTGGGGATGGGGTAATCCAGATGGGGCTTGGCTTGGGGATTCATTTTTTTCCACACCTTTTGTTTGTCTCCCAGTTTATTCTGGGACAGTGGGCTAGACTGGCCATATTCTTCTCATGGTAATGAGAGAGCCCAATCAGATAAACTCCTTTCAAGCCTTCAGCAACATCAAATGTCTGATGACATACCATTGGCCAAAGCCAGTCACATGGCCTTGCACATACAAAGTATCATGGCTGAAGGCGATGGTTGCAGAAGGGGTGAAGAGTTGAGGCCATTACTGCAACCCACCTCAGGCTTTCAGGATCTCAGGTGATGCCTCTTAAGAGCCACTGAAGAATTGTCCACCTGACAGGAAGGAGCTATTGACCCACAGGCAGACAACCAAGGCTACTTTCGGTGCCACCCCATCTCTCCATGGGGTCTGCAAATTCCTCCCTTCTATCAGAAAGCCTCTTAAGCCTTCAAGTGAGAATTTTCCCTTCCTCCCAGGATGCCAGATCCTAAGACAGGAAGGGTTTAAAATCTGAACCTATTTCTAGGTCTCTGATTATAAAATAAAGACTCACATTAGCCCCAAATCAGGGCCAGCCTTAATCAAAATGACTTGGGATCAGTGTATCTATGGGATTCCCTTTGTCTTTCTTCTGACTCCTGCAAATCTCTTCCACCTTTCTCTTGGGCTCCTTTTGGGCAAAATAAGTTTTAGGGGTTGAATGACAACACTTAGGTTGTTACCCACCCAGAGGCATTTCCTCTTAAACAGGGTACTTTTAAAAGCCAGGAAAGCTTTTCAGACAAAGAAACAGATATATTTTATATATTATAATTAATGATTGTATAATATATGATAATGTATACAATTATACATTACCATATTATATATTAAATATATATTAAAAATATACATACGAATATACACATATTTTCTTTTGTTATAAAAATAATACCCACACATAGTAATAAAAATTCAAATGATATAGAGTAGGGAAAAATGAAAAGTAAAATGTCCCTCTCAAATTCTTAATCTCAGGAAACAAACTGAGGGCTGCTGGAGTGGTGGGGGGTGTGAGGGATGGGGTGGCTGGGTGATAGACATTGGGGAGGGTATGTGCTATGGTGAGCGCTGTGAATTGTGCAAGACTGTTGAATCACAGATCTGTACCTCTGAAACAAATAATGCAATATATGTTAAGAAAAAAAAGAAGAAGAAGATAGCAGGAGGAGAAGAATGAAGGGGAGTACGTCAGAGGGGGAGACGAACCATGAGAGACGATGGACTCTGAGAAACAAACTGAGGGTTCTAGGGGGGGTGGGGGGATGGGTTAGCCTGGTGATGGGTATTGAGGAGGGCACGTTCTGCATGGAGCACTGGGTGTTATGCACAAACAATGAATCATGGAACACTACATCAAAACAAAAAACAAAAAACAAACAAAAAATGTCCCTCTCACCCCCCACTTTATTCTCCAACTTACATTGTACTCCTCAGTAACTACTGTAACCACTCTGGTTTTACTTGTTCTGGAGGTTCCCTCATGGGTCTAAACTATGCTCATACTTCTATTTCTTTATCATCTTTAAAAATTTTATTGATCCTCTGTCCCTTGTGCCTTCAAGTCAGTATAAATATCTGTGGAATGAATGAAATGAATAGGAATGGGAGATGGAGACTTAGCTCATGCTCTGTCCTCCTACCCGTCCTCCCATCCCCATTTTTATCTCTCTCTCTCCTGATGATTAATTTTAGAGCTTTAAGTAACACACTCTGTTTCTTTATTAATCAACAGTAGGCAGCATTTTTTGACTCTGTATGAGGCAAGACACAGAAATTAGAATCTCTACATTTCCTTCCACCTCTCCTGCAATCCCCCCTCCCTGTCTGCTTACTATTACTCTCACTTGGCGCGTTTATTGTAGCATTTATCTTCTTGTCTCTGTCTAGAGATTGATTCTGAACATTGAACACCAATAACTGGCATATGTGATATTGAGTTTATAACTGTTACTGCAGAATCTAGTGGGGATTGGATCCATAAAAAAGGAGATGCATTCTGGACATGTCCTATAAATGGGATCATACATTATGCGACTTCTTTCACTCGACATCATGTTTTCAAGGTTCAACCATGTTGTAACCTGTATCCGTTTTTTATTTATTTTCATTGTTGAGTAATACTCTATTGTCTTGATATACCACCATCTGTCAGTTGGTGAATAGAAAGTAGATTAGTGATTGCTTAGGCTGGGATATGGAAGGATTGGAGCATGATGGCTAAAGGGGTGGGGTGGGGTTTCCTTCTGGGGTAATGAAGACATCTTAAAATTAATTGTGGTGGTGTTTGCATAAATCTGTGACTATACTAAAAACCATTGAATTGTATACTTTATATGAATTGTATTTCAGTAAAGCTGTTTAAAAAAGGAGATATAATCCTAGGTCATGAAATTTGTGTTAGTCAAGGGAGAACATACTGTATTTCAGTGGTTCTAAGATGTACCCCTCACCCCATTTTGAGATCTATAGATATATCTAATATATCTATATATCTATCTATAGATCTATCTATATATATCTCAAATATATATATTGATATATATATATCAAATCAGGTGACATGTATTGTTTAATTGTCAGTGTTTTATCTTTTTTAGTGGTTCCTAAAATAATACTTCATTTTAAACTGATGGTATCTTACATGAAATGAAATACAGCAATTAAGAGTATCAGGACGAGAGGAGCATTAAACTATAATTATTTAATCAAACTAATATAAGATGCCTTTACTTTATCACTAGGATCATCCAGGTTCTCATTTCTATATGTATTATCTTCCCTTCATTATCACCTTCTTTATACATATGGCCTGGCCTCTAGGTGCACATAAATAAACCAGCACCATTATTTTCTGTTTCTAAGTGGCCAGGAGGGGCAAGTTTTCTTTAATCAAATCATAATAGAAAGATCAAATTATCATTAACCACAAGGGTTGGCAACTATGGTCTATGAGGCAAATCTGATCCGAAGTCTGTTTTTGTTAATAAAGTTTTATTTGGAACACAGCTTTGCCCCTTCATCTGCATATGGTGTGTGGCTGCTTTCACATACAATGTCGACTAGAGTGGTTGAGACAAAGACCATCAGGTGGGAGAGCCTAAAGTAATTCCTGTCTGGCCCTTTATAGGAAAAGTTTGCTGATTCCCTGATGATATAGACAATGAAAAAGACTCCTCACTGTGTCTGCCCCTTCTCTGCCTCCTCTGGGTTTGGTTGCAGGCCCTACAAATTCAAGATGCCTCCAGGGCCCTAGATTCTCTCAGGGAGGAGGCAAGTTTTGTTGCTCTCACCTCTCTTAAGGACCAGCTCAGGTCCAGAGCTCCTTGTAGGAGCAAAGAGACATCTGGGCCATGTCCAGTCTTGGAGAATTCTCATAAATTAAAGAAGATGAAGAAAAAGCAGAAGGAAGGATGGAGGAAAGAAGGAAGGAAGAATTCCAAAATGGGATTAAAAAAGCTGTAGTATATTTTAAAAATATATGTTTGACAAATTAAACTTCTGGCACACTCACACACGCACACAGTAAATGTAATTTAATTGTCCTCTTTACAATATAATTATAGGATTCACAAGAATAAATCAGTTCATAGTTTACCACAGACATTGTGGTCTGGCAATGGGACACAAGCTTAAGGTTGGATGATGGAATCATTTTTCTCTCAATGCTTTCTATGGATATTTGTATTTCCATATAATCTCACTTGGAGATAATATTGAAAGTCTAAATGTGAGGCCCTTCGTGTGTTTTGGCTCAGGACAGATGTCCCTTTTCATTCCCTCTGGGACAGAATCCTCTCAGCCCCTGACCCCCCTCCTCTGTGGCTTCCTGGGGCTCTCCCATCCATCGTGACCTTTCTGAGGCTTACTTTCTGGACCACACACTTGGCATTTCACTATGTGGTGCCTGGTGACATCTAATTGGCACATAATTTCATTCTCATCTCAGCTGCATACCTTTGATGTGTTTGTCTCCTTAGTTGCAAGCGGGAGTGATGCCTTAGTGGATTCTTGTTGAGTTGTTGAGGGAATGGGTAAGGAAACCATATGGAAACCTAGATGTGCTTTTCAGAGGTAAGGTGTTACTCTTATCCTTGTGTCTTTTTATGTCCTAGTGTGCCAAGCATGGTAATATGTGTAAGGTATATATATTTATTTCCTGTTATATATCTTATGTATCTGAGACCACAAGTAGAATAAAGTATTCTAAAAGAAGATAATTTTAATATAGTAAATACAGTAAATATGTTTAACACAGTAAAATGTTTCCCATTAGAATGTAAGCTTCCTGATGGTCAGAATTGTATCTCTCTTTTTTATTATTCTTCCCCTAAAGTCTTGAAGAATGCCTAACACATAGTAGTTCAATAAATACTGTTGAATGTTGAACAAATATGTAACTTCTTTTTCTCTTAAACAACTTTATTGAGGCATTAATTTATATACCATAAAGTTTACCTATTTTAAGTGTATAGTTCAGTGATTTTAATGTAAATTTACCATACAATTTTTTCACATTGTAAGAGTGCTGCATGTTAATTTGTAAAAATTAAAAAAAAAAAAACCTAAGCAATGTAGAAGGTAAAAACTGTAAGTTTTCTCTATTCTTCACCAAATTTCACTCCTCAGAGGTAACTATTTCTAATAATTCGATAGGGACTTTCTAGATTTTTTTTCTTTTCCAACATAAAACCCATATGCATAATTACAAAAACACATGAATATCATCCATATTGTTCTGCCATTTGCTTTTTTCACTTAGCAATATATTATAGAGCTCTTTCTTTACAGAGTTAGTGCATTGTATTGTGTGAATGAACATATTAAACTTTTTTTTAAAGATTTTATTTAATTAATTAATTTATTTGAGAGAGAGAGTGAGAGAAATCATGAGCAGGGGGGAAGGGCAGAAGGAGCAGACTCCCTGCTGAGCAGGGAGCCCAATGAGGGACTCTATCCTAGGGCCCTGGGATCATGACCTGAGCTGGAGGTAGACGCTTAACTGACTGAGCCATCCAGGTGCCCCAGATTAAACGGTTTTAAAACCACTTTTCCATTGTTGGATGCTTAGCCTGTTTCCCATTTTATTTTTGTTACTATAAATGAGGCTCTAGGGGCGCCTGGGTGGCTCAGTTGGTTAAGCGTCTGCCTTCTGCTCAGGTCATGAGCTTGGGGTCCTGGGTTCAAGCCCTGCGTTGGGCTCCCTGCTCAGTGGGGAGTCTGCTTCTCCCTCTCCCTCTGCCCCTCCTCCCTGCTCGTGCTCTCTCTCTCAAGTTAATAAATAAATCTTAAAAAAAATAATAAATGAAGCTCTAATGAATAACATTGAAAAGTAGTTTTGTTCACTTTCTTTGCATGTTCCTATGGGATAGATGCCAGGTGGACTTCCTTTGCTAGGTCAAAGGTATGCACAATTTCAATTTTAATAAACTCTGCCAAGATACCCTACAAAAATTGTTTCAATTTCTGCTCTCATCAATAGTGTTTGGGATGGTCTCTTCCCTTGCAACCTTGCCAAGACCAGGTATTACACATTTCTTACCTCTTTGGTCATTTTCCCCCTAAATTGCCAGTTCATCTCTTTTGCAATTATTAAAAATTTTATTTTATTTAAATTAAATTAATTAACATATAGTTTATTATTAGTTTTAGAGGTAGAGTTCGGTGATTCATCAGTTGCATATAACACCCAGTGCTCATTACATCAAGTGCCCTCCTTAATGCCCATCACCCAATTACCCCATCTCCCCACCCACCTCCCCTCCAGGAACCCTCCCTTTGTTTCCTATAGTTAAGAACCTCGTATGGTTTGTCTCCCTCTCTGATTTCATCTTACTTTATTTTTCCCTCCCTTCCCCTATGATCCTCTGTTTTGTTTCTTAAATTCCACATATGAGTGAAATCATATGATAATTGTTTTTCTCTGATTGAGTTATTTCGCTTAGCATAATACCCTGTAGTTCCATCCAGGTTGTTGCAAATGGTAAGATTTCATTTTTTTGATGGCTGAGTAATGTTCCATTGTGTGTATATACCACATCTTCTTTCTCCATTCATCTGTTGATGGACATCTGGGCTCTTTCCATAGTTTGGCTATTGTGGACATTGCTGCTATAAACATTGGGGTGCAGGTGCCCCTTTGGATCACTGTGTTTGTATCCTTTGGGTAAATACCTAGTAGTGCAATTGCTGGGTGTAGGGTAGCTCTATTTTTAACTTTTTGAGGAACTTCCATACTATTTTCCAGAGTGGCTGTATCAGCTTGCATTCCCACCAGCAGTATAAGAGGGTTCCCCTTTCTCCGCATCCTCGCCAACATTTGTAGTTTCCTGACTTGTTTATTTTAACCATTCTGACTGCTGTGAGTGGCATCTCCTCACACCAAAACTGGTGACATCACAATTCCAGACTTCAAGCTATATTACAAGCCATTGCAAATGGTAAGATTTAATTTTTTGATGCCTGAGTAATATTCTTTCGTATATATATACCATTCTTCTACATGTGGCTGTCCAATTTTTCCAATGCCATTTGTTGAAGAGACTGTCTTTTTTTCCATTGGATATTCATTCCTGCTTTGTCAAAGATGAGTTGACCATGGATTTCAGGGTCCATTTTTGGGTTCTCTATTCTGTTCCATTGATCTGTGTGTCTGTTTTTGTGCCAGTACCATGCTCTCTTGATGATGACAGCTTTGTAATCGAGCTGGAAGTCCGGAATTGTGATGCCGCCAGCTTTGCTTTTCTTTTTCAACATTCCTCTGGCTGTTTGGGGTCTTTCTTGTTCTGTACAAATTTTAGGATTATTTGTTCGAGCTCTGTGAAAAATGTTGATGGTATTTTTTTCTTTAAATTTTTTATTGTTATGTTAATCACTATACATTACATCATTAGTTTTTGATGTAGTGTTCCATGATTCATTGTTTGTGC
>NW_027397075.1:11655218-11674581 GCF_003265705.2 Callorhinus ursinus | reverse complement strand
GTAGTGTTCCATGATTCATTGTTTGTGCATAACACCCAGTGCTCCACACAGAACGTGCCCTCTTTAATACCCATCATCAGGCTAACCCATCCCCCTACCCTCCTCCCCTCTAGAACCCTCAGTTTGTTTTTCAGAGTCCATCGTCTCTCATGGTTCATCTCCCCCTCCAATTTCCCCTGCTTCATTCTTCCCCTCCTGCTATCTTCTTCTTCTTTTTTTCTTAACATATATTGCATTATTTGTTTCAGAAGTACAGATCCGTGATTCAACAGTCTTGCACAATTCACAGCGCTTACCATATCACATACCCTCCCCAATGTCTA
The DNA here is from genome assembly GCF_003265705.2 of Callorhinus ursinus. Taxonomy (NCBI): domain Eukaryota; kingdom Metazoa; phylum Chordata; class Mammalia; order Carnivora; family Otariidae; genus Callorhinus; species Callorhinus ursinus. The sequence goes on along the minus strand of NW_027397075.1, from coordinate 11,674,258 downwards.
TCACCCAGCCACCCCATCCCTCCCACCCCCCACCACTCCAGCAACCCTCAGTTTGTTTCCTGAGATTAAGAATTCCTCATTCGATGGTATTTTGATAGGGATTGCATTGAATGTGTAGATTGCCCTGGGTAGCATAGACATTTTAACAATGTTTGTTCTTCCAATCCATGAGCATGGAATGTTTTTCCATTTCTTTGTGTCTTCCTCAATCTCTTTCATAAATATTGTGTAGTTTTCAGAGTACAGACCCTTTACCTCTTTGGTTAGGTTTATTCCTAGGTATCTTTTTTTTTAAGATTTTATTTATTTATTTGAGGGAGAGACAAGATAGTGACAGAGATAGCAAGAGAGAGCACGAGTGGGGAGGAGAGGGAGAAGCAGGCTCCACGCTGAGCAGGAAGCCCTACTGGACCTGGGATCCCAGGACCCTGGGTTCATAACCTGAGCTAAAGGCAGACGCTTAACTAACTGAGCCACCAGGCACCCTTATTGGTTTTTGGTGCAATTGTAAATTCCTTAATTTCTCCTTCTGTCTCATTGTTAATATATAGAAATGCAACTGATTTTTGTGCATTGATTTTATATCCTGCCACTTTACTGAATTCCTCCATGCAAAATAGCAATTTTTGGGTGGAGTCTTTTGGGTTTTCCACATAGAGTATCATGTCATCTGCGAAGAGTGAGAGTTTGACTTCTTGCCAGTTTGGATCCCTTTTATTTCTTTTTGTTGTCTGATTGCTGAGGCTAGGACTTCTAGTACTGTGTTGAACAGTGGTGAGAGTGGATGTCTCTGTTGTGTTCCTGACCTTAGGGGAAAAGCTCTCAGTTTTTCCCTGTTGAGAATGATATTTGCTGTGGGCTTCTCATATATGGCTTTTATGATATTGAGGTATGTACTCTCTATCCCTACACTGTGGAGAGTTTTAATCAAGAAAGGATGCAGTATTTTGTCAAATGCTTTTTCTTCCTCAATTGAGAGGATCCTATGGTTCTTGTCCTTTCTTTTTTCAGTGTGGTGTATCACATTGATTGATTTACAGATATTGAACCACTTACAATTTTTAAGTTTGGGTTCTTTCCCTTTTTCTTACAGGTTGAAAGGAATTCATAGTATATCATAGATAATAGCATTTTGGCTTATTTGTCAGGTTTTTTATTGAATGGACTGGAGCCTGAGGCTTGCTGATATGGGACAGAGGTAAAGATCTGGGCGTTCCTGGGTTTTCCAGGGGCTTAGATTCAAGAGAAAAAAAAGTGGGGGCTGGTTTTCCCCATGATTTGGGGCCTTGGGGAGTCAGGGCTTTGTTGTCTTATTTTCTCCATTGCATGAGCAACCAGATTAGATTATTTTTATTTTTTTGGCTCTCTCACTAGATGGTAAGCTTGGTGAGGGCAGGGGCTGCATCTCTCTTTACTTTCTTGATGGAGCATTACTCCTGGCATGTAGTGGGTTTTCAGTAAATATTTGTTGCACATATGAGTGAATGGATCCTATCATTGGGTGTTCTGAGACTATGGAAACTTTGGGGTGTTGATCATGATGATGGTGATGATGATATCTGCCATCTATGGACTCTTCTATCCAGCCATTCTGCCAAGTCTTTGGCGTTCCTTGTTTCATTCAATCCTCCCAGCCAGGCTGAGATGTGCAGGTTTTCATTAGCCCCATTCTACAGGTAAGAAAACTGAAGCTCAGACTTGCCCAAGGTACCACAATGAAGATTTAACCCCAGGAAATGTGGCCTTAGAATCTGAACTCCTTATTACTGTGCTCTCTAGGTTGGGACTCATCTGTCCTTTAAGATGTTCGGAAATTTATCTTGGGGGACTGAAGAGTCAAGGACAGAATGCCTATCCTGCTGCTCTCTGACAGAGGGAGGCAGCATTGAGACCCTAAAAATGGGGGAAGATTAGGCAAGCTGGAGGCTGGTTCTTTTCCTGGATATTTCACTCACTTGTGCGATAGTGGTCTGGGCACAAGTTCTCAGCTCAGGCAGCCCTGGAGTGTGTTCCTTACTATTAGAGTGACATTGGATGGGCCAGTGGCCCTCTCTGAGTCCCTGGTATTCTTATCTGTAAATCAGGGATGATACTGGACTTCCCTTACAGGCATGTTCTGAAGATTGGATGAGATCATGCATGGGGGTGCCATCCCTTCTACAGGCTCAGAGTTGGTTCTGGCATGTATGGGTTGTTAGGTTTAGGACTGTGGACAGCTTGACCCCTGGTTCTGGAGCCTGTCTGGTATGGGCTGGAGGCAGTTTGCCTTGCTGCCTCTGTGCACACTTCAACTTCCTTCTTGGCCCATCCCAGGCAATCTCTCTCTGCCTTCCTCTATGAATCAGGTGTGCTTAGCTGCCCTTGGAGATGGGTAGTCACGGCTCATTCATGAGGGTGAAGAACATAACCCTCCTATGGGGTATAACTGTCTGCAGACCCCACAGGATCTGGAGGAGTTTCCCCCTCTCCTTTAGGTATGAGCCCCTGGGCCAGCCTTGCCTTCAGCTCACATCTCTCAGGTGGACTTTAAATGGTGCTCATGCCTTTTGAAAAGATTTCCTTATCTTCTCAGATGCCAGAGCTAATGGATTTATAGATTCCTCTCTCCACTGGGGACACATGAGATGCCCTCTCTTCTCTCATTGGCCGTATCATACAGCCATAAGTACCTTCCTTGCTAGAACACAGGGAAATTTAAGAGGTGCCAAATTAATTGCTTTCCAAATGCAGCTGGAGAAAGGCACCAAAATCTTGATATTTGTTCTGCTAGTGGGTGGGGAGCAGAGGAGCACTCCGCAGAGCTGAGGAGATGGCTGACGTAGGAACAGCTGCCTGGAGCAGTCTGGGGTTTAGACAGTGCACATGGTTCAGATGACGAAAAAACTTCTCCTAACTGGGCTTTGGCCTGTGGAACTGTTGACTGGGTCTGTGAGAAGCTCTTTTTATCATGCAGGGATGGTAGCCTGTCGGGATATGTTTAAGGTATTTTCTATTTTGTAAAAGTGTAATGATGAGTTTTCCCAAAGATTACTCTCTTTTCCTTGAGGGTGTCACCTGGGTTTTGGTTAGCACCTGTGTCAGATTTAACCAGTCTGTTCTGATTCCATAATATATATACAGACAAGGTGATTTGCTAAGTGTATGAATTAATTTATAGGCCTTTTAAAGGCTTTTTTTGCATAAGTAAGTGCAGAAATAGCCCCTCATCAGAATATGTAATCTAATATTTCTGTCACTTTTGTTGTATCCTAGTTCCTAGGACGATAGCTGGCATAGAGCAGGCTCAATAAATATCTGCTTAATAAATATTGTTGAATATCTGGTTTGGAAACCATGATCATCTTGCCTCTATGTTATGTGAGTCAATGGAATGAATTGATAATATAACTCTGGAAGAGATGAATTCTTCAGGCTCATGGGCTCTGCAGCTGAGCAAGTAGTTGAGAACTGGAAGTGGCCTGCTGATTGAAGATAGAAACTTTGAGAAGGCAAGGAGGGGACTGGATTTTTAGACTATCAATAATTTATAAACCTATTCTAAGGACAGAGGATGATATAAGGCAGGGAGGCTGCGAGAGTGTTGGTGCTGGCTACTACGGTTGTTGCTAATCTTTTTTGAAGAGTCTGCTCAGCCTATAGTTCCTTTTCTATGAGAACATAACCTCCTATGATATGCCTTGGTAGCCATGGTTTTATTCCTTGGCTATAGTTGATTGGGCCAGAAATGGGCACATGACCAAGCTGGACCAATAATATTCTCCCTCCTGGGAATTTGTAATTGGGAAGTAGAGATGCTTGTTATTTTCTGCCTTGCATCTCTATGTGAGCTTGAGAGCTGAGAGTTGGCCATTTCTTGCCAGGGAGAAGCAGGGACAGCTGATTTGCAGAAGAAAATGAAGGAGAACTGGAGAGGAGAAGCAAAACTTAAGGTCATTTGCTATCAGAGAAATGGTGAGAGTAACTTTGTGACAGCTTTTCAGATTCACCTTCCAGTTCCTCCTGGATTCTGTCTGCCTCTCGCGTCATTGGGTTGCATGAGATATTACTGTTACATAATATTTAGTATGTTATAGCTGCGCTGTTAACATAAAATGTTAATTTAAACCAGTTCAGGTGGATTTCTGTCACTTTCAACCAAATGGTCTTAATAAAGGCAATGATCATTAAGAGAAGACCAGAGTCATGTTAGTTTATGGCGAAGAATTTAGATTTCCTCAAAGGCTGGAGCCAGCCCTGCCAGTGAGTCTTCGGAGAAAACTGTTTAGAGGGAATGGTTCAGGGGTGAACATGAACTTTCCAGTATGAGGCACTGAAACTCAGACAGGGTACCCTGGGAGCTAAGTGGGAGAGCATTCCTTGCCTGAGGACTGAGAAAAGACCACAGGACCCAAGGTGGCTGCAGGATGATGGGAGGCTGAAGGAGAGGACCCACACACAAAATTTCAGGCAACCCTGGGAATCCTATTAGATCTTGGAGTGGTACTAGGTTTGAATTCCAACCTGTTCAGAAATGGTAAATAGTCTGTTTTCCCAATAAGCAGTGCCAGCCAGTAAAATCAATATGGAACTAGATTTGAATTACCTTAAGATAAGGAATCTGAGCTTTGTAATCCATCCATTTATTTTTTCTGGCATTTTTCTTTAAGTGAAGTTCTTCAGCAGAAGTCTAACTTACTGTAGGTTGAATTATGACAAAAGGCGATTTTCCACATCTAAGGCTTGTTGTTCTTGTTTGTCCATAAACTCTGAGCACATTGCATGGCTGCCTTAATGTACTGTCCTTGACCTATTAAGAAGACCATGTATTAAAAACCAGAGTGAGAGGAGACAATTGGACTGGGTTAGTGATTTTCAGATCTGTTTCCTCATATTATCAGTTAGAATAGAGGTGCCAAAACAATATTGCCTTAAGCATAAACTTCTACCATTAGTCAAGCTTTCTTGGAAGGCTGTTTTGAGAAAGATTCTGAGGGCTATGTCCTGCCTTAATGGGAAAGAATTCTATGATCTATTAGTGATGCCTGCCATGAGTATATAATTGGGAGTTATGAGATCTGCTTTTCCTGAACTAGGAGAAGAGGAGTTTTGGTAATAGTTAATGAACACATTTATGAAGCATCTAGTTTATAGGTGGAATTGAGTTCATTGTTTTGAAGGTTTTAGAAATTTGAACTGCCCCTTGCCCCTGGGTAGCTTCCACTAAAGTTGATATAAATCAAGGCATATAGACATGGAACAGCAACTAATAATTTAAAGTGTACATAATTAATGTAATTAATTCATTTATAGAATTTTTGCCATATGCCAACCACTGTCCAAGGTACTGGAGACACAGTGATGAATAAATACACAAGACAGGTCAAATTCCTACTCTACTGTGGGAGATAAAATGGCAAACAAGCACAACAGACAAATCATACAATTCCAGGTAGTAATAAGTACTCAGGAGAAAAATAAAGCTGGGTAAGTGGGAAGAGAGAGAGGGAGGTGTGCAGCTATTTTAAAAAAGGTTTTAGGACAGTCTTCTCTGAGGAGATGGCAGGTGAGCAGAGACCTATATGGTATAAGGCAGCTAACTAACCAATATACATGTGAATATCTGGGTAGAGTTTTCTAGGTGGAAAGAACAGCAAGTGCAAAGACCATGAGGTAGAAACAAGCTTGGTGTGTTTGAGGTCCAGCAAGGAGGCCAGTGCAGCTGGAGCAGGGTGAGTGAAAGAGGCATAGAGGAAGATGAGGCATAGGAGCAGATTGTGCAGAGCCTCTTAGATCAAGATAAGCAGTTGAGATTTGCTTTAAGCCCAATGAGAAGACATTGGAGAGTCTTGGGTAGGTAATGACATGGTCTGATTCATGTTGAACAATTACACTGGCTGCTGGGCAAGAGAGAACCAAGGAGCCCACTTAGGAGGTTGTTGCAGTACACTCCAGGAGTGACTCATAGTAGCTAGAATGAGGCAGTCGTGATGGAATGAGTGGAAAAGTGGTTGGATTTGGAATATATTTGGAGTTGGAGCTTGCTGATAGATTGAATGTGGGATGGGGAAAGAAACGGACATATCTCATAGGTTTTTGACTTGAGCCCAGGGCCAGCTTCATGGACATGAAAACTGCAGTGGCATGGGGCCTTGGCTCTCAGAAGAGCCCAGTGCTTGGTTTAATGCTCTGCTGTTGCCATCGTGAAATTCTTAATAATTTTCAAACAGGAGCTCTTGAACTTCATTTTTTTCTAGGTCCTGCACATTATGCATCTGGTCTTGCGTGAGCCAGTGGGCAGAGGGAGGAGATTGGAAAAGGGACATTTTGGGGCAGGGGGAAGATGGAGTTCTTTTGGGGCCATATTCAGTTTGTGAGGCCAGTTAAACACCCTAGTGGAGTTGCTGGGTGAATTGTCTAGAAGAGTTTTCAAAAGGGGAAGGTTCTCTACCTGGACTGTAGTCATACAAGATATTCTAAAGAAGATGAGATTTAAACTGGCCTTTTGGTAAGAAAACATGCCAAATCCTGTCTTCCCTTTGTATGGAAAATGAGTCGGTGGTGGGCATGGTGCTGTTTATGTCCTTTAGTGTGGCCCTTGTCTTAATTTTTTTTTCAAAGCTTGGGGTGGATGGTACATGTTGATTTACTGGATAGCCCTGATTTTTCACCTCTCAATTACTTTGTTCTTATCTGCCTTTTCCCCTCATACAGTTGTTTTGCTGATGCCCAGCGTGACTACCAGCTCCAAAGGTGGGCTCTGTAGCCATTTGTTGAGATTTGGGAAGACTCAAGCAGCCTTGGCTTGAGAAACTTGGATCCACCATGGTGACAAGTCACAGGCTTTGAGTGACTCTGTTAAAGGCAAAGGGCTGGTACAGCCTTTTGCAGAGGAGGGTCCTTGCAGGTAGTAAGGTTTATGGTTAATGCCTTAGACTCTAGATACAGAAGGCTTAAACTCCATCCCTTCCTGTCTCAGACCCTGGAACTTTGTCTAACCTGCGTGGACCTTGGTATATTTGTAAGAGGAGGATAACAACATTTCCTACTTTATAATGTTCTTGCAAGGTGCAAATGAGGCAGTGCCTGTAGAGCTCTTCACTCAAGCTCTGGGACAGGAAACGGATTTGAAAATGCTAAATTCCTACTTCCCCTTGAGAACAGTGCTCCCTTCTGCCCTGGGGAAGCAGAGCTGGACTTAGATTGCGTTGTGAAGAAAGACTTGAGCAGTCACCTACTTGCATCAGAGCTCATTTCATCTCTTTTGGCCTCCTTGGTGCACATTTAGACCTCATTAGGATTGGTAAAGCAACCTCCAGCACAGTGAGCTGCTTACTTGATTGTTCTTATTATGGACACGTGGTTGTTTCTCCAACACCTGCTACCCCCCTATCATACAGAAGAGCCAAGCAATGTGTGTGTGTGTGTGTGTGTGTGTGTGTGTGTGTGTGTGTGTCTCCAACCCCATAACTAGGGAAGAGTTCTGACTGGACCAAGAAATATGGGTAATTCCTTCTCCTGTACCCCAATGATTAGTTCATGGTTGGGCATACCAGTCAATGGCATTCCATGACCACATTGATTGATAAGAGTGGACAACAACTTAGAATAGCCCAATCAGAGCGAGGCTCAGGACTTTGTTCTTCCCCTGCTAGGCACAAGTAAGGAAGCATGTGGCCCTAGTTGCTTTTCATATCCATCTGGTGCCCAAGAAATTAGGTAGAGAGAGGGAAGTGTTTGGTGATATTGTTGCTTGTTCAAATCATACCTGTAGTCCTACCACCATATTTTTCAGTTAAAGAGTCATTAAATTCTCTTTAATATTTTAATTTTTCAGAGAGTTTTGAAATTACTTTCATCCAAATGCATCCCACTGATAGATACAAATACACTCTAGATGCCGGTTCCTCAAATAAATAGTGAAATAAGATTTACATGTTTCCTATATTTGTATCTAATGATATTTGGAGGATTATTCAACTCAGGACTTTTTGGATATGGCAAAAGTGTTATTTGATAATTATAATCCTGGAGTGATAACCTATACATTTTACTAAATAGTTCACTTAGGGGTACTTACTTTTACAGTGTGTATTCTATGCAGTGGATTTCTGGTATAAATGTATGCTTGTTTCTCTTTAGGGAAATGGTAAAAATTCCTGAGCATATGTAACTAAGAGATTAGTCTTTCTTCAGGTCTGGTCTGGTGTGTCCTGCTACACCTTCTATAGTACAACCTTCTTCTTTCCCAAGCTCATCTATGTTGGAGTGGGGTGTGAATGTTTATGTCAGGATTCTATTGCTGTTTTCAGAGAAATAAAGGTATCTGTATCAGTCTCTTGTTCAAAGCTTCACCTTAAGAACTGAGTCTTTATCAACAGTATTTCTGTGGGTGTTGGTTTTGTCCTAACACTGTCTGCAAACATCACTGCTATTTACCTAGCACTAGGTTTGGGTTTTCTTTGTCCGTGGCCTGCAGCTTTCCCCCTCACTAACCCAAGTACCCATGTCCTTTTGACAGCTCTGTGTTCTACATCATCTGTGTCATTGGTAGGATTTGTAAGGCTCATTTCTTTTGGCTCTCAAAATGACCTGACTGGAGATCAAGCTAAAAAAAAATCTTCCCATGGAGTAACAGTGTGGTGTGCCCAACTAAATCACATTCATTGGCTGTTTCCCATCTTGTTCCTCCTTAAATACCTCCACCTCCTTACCAATTAAAAACTTACCAGTTCAGTGTTCTGTGATATTTTTTTCCTCACTTAGGTTTACAGATTTCATACCTAAAAGGCCATTTCCTTCGTGGAGACTTTATCTCCATCATGAGGACATCCTGACAGCAGGTCATGTTGGGGAAACCTGCTTGGAATCTCCAACTTTGATACGGATTTTATCTGCATTCCAAATTATAACCATTGAGCTTTCACATAGTTTTTGCTGGCAGAATCTAACTTTATTGAAAAAAGTAAACAACAATATCCAACTTTATTTAAAAAGCATTTGCACTACATGAGCTTTTTAAAAATTTAAATTCAATTAATTAACATATAATGTATTATTAGTTTCAGAGGTAGAGTTCAGTGATTCATCAGTTGCATATAAAACCCAGTGCTCATTACATCAAGTGCCCTCCTTAATGCCCATCACCCAGTTATCCACATCCCCTACCCACCTCCCCTCCAGCAACCCTGTTTGTTTCCTATAGTTAAGAGTCTCTTATGGTTTGTCTCCCTCTCTGATTTCATCTTATTTTATTTTTCCCTCCTTTCCCCTATGATCCTCTGTTTTGTTTCTTAAATTCCACATATGAGTGAAATCATATGATAATTGTCTTTCTCTGATTGACTTATTTCACTTAGCATAATACCCTCTAGTTCCATCCAGATTGTTGCAAATGGTAAGATTTCATTTTTTTGATGGCTGAGTAATATTCCATTGTATATATATACTACATCTTCTTTATCCATTCATCTGTTGATGGACATCTGGGCTCTTTCCATAGTTTGGCTATTGTGGACAGTGCTGCTATAAACATTGGGGTGCAGGTGCCCCTTTGGATCACTATGTTTCTATCCTTTGAATAAATACCTAGTATGCACTACATGAGCTTTTAAGGAAATGGTATTATACAGTATCTCCAGATTTTATCACCGATGATACTGATAGAGACATGTTAATATCAGTAACCTCAAGTTCATATTTTTGCCTCAGTCTATCTACATGGGACATCCAGGTCACACTTTGTAAAGTTCTTCTTTCTCCTAGTATTTGGGCTTTACAAATGCCCATTCACCTTCTTGCTCATCGCAGTCACCATTGTGAGGATATCTCTGTCCATGCCCAAGGGGAGCTTCCTCTTGCTGTTCCTCAAACTGCCCATCCTTGAAGTGAGAGGCAGGGCTGTGCTCTGTACTGAGAGGGGACCAGTATGTTCCTAGTTTTCATTGTACTTCATCATCTTAGGCCCTGCAGCAGCTCCACAGGGGCCCAGAGTCTTGCCAAATTCAAGACAGGCCAAGGGGCTCCTCGAGAAAAAGTTCCTCCCCTCTATTCTCCTCATTTCTCTCCTCCCCACAGTGCCCCTCAAAACACGATAGCATAAAACATCCTGTTCAGACCCAAACTGAAACCCTCATGCATATTTATCCGTGCAGCATGTGCCAGGGTTGATCAATCATCCTTCAGTTTTACCAACAGCCACCTATGAGTTTCAGATCAGATTTAGTGGTTCCCAGTCCATGGGGCACAGCTATGTGTCCCTGCCTCTCAATGGAGGATTTCTGTTCTTTTGAAGCAGCAGCATTAAGAAGATGTAATTACTGAGTCTGTATTTGCCCCTGCCTATGGGGCTTCTTGTGTGCCCACTCAGTGGAGGGAGTTTCCTTCCAATGCATGGGAGAATGTCATGGAAGTCAATGGGTTAATATATTACACACCACCCCCACCCCCACTTCAGTTCACATTTTAATAAGAGGACTTTGAACATAATATGTAGACTTTCAGGAATGATATTAATGACACTTTGAGGGGCTGGCAGGGGTGATATTTTAGGATAGTTTGACCTTCCAGAAGCTCCCCAACCATACTGTGTGGAAGAAATCCTGCTAATTATGCCCATATGAAACTACTGGGGAAACTTGCTTCCTCTGAGACACAGGAGCAGTGTGGTGCAGAGGACAGTCACCAAATGCTTGCTTAGTGCATTTTGGGATCTGTGCTGAGACTTGGAAGCTCAAAGGCTCTTTGCCTTCCAGGAGTTGGCAGCATGGCAAAACAGACAAGCACACAGATAACTAACAAACTGCATCACCTCTGCAGAGCTCCTGGGCTCTGGAGGCAGATGGGGATTCAAATCCTGACTCTGCCTTACTAACTGTGTGTCCTTGTGTCAGTCCAAATCTCTGGTCTTAGGATGCCCAGCTATGAGATGGGGAATAAAACAGTGCCTGTCTTTTAGGGCTGTGATCAGAATTAATGAGCACACACCCAGAAAGTGTCTGATTTAAATCATTATCATTATAGAAATTGTCATGGGAGAAAAATGGAGGGAGGAATTAATTTGTAGAGAACTACAGAGAAGTGATGACATTTGAACCACGTCCCAAGGGTTCCATAGGATTTCATGTGATGGATGAGAAGGAGAGGGCAGTGTGCAGAAAGAGATGATAGCTAGAGCAAAGGCCTTTTGTTTCTTTAACAAATGTCATGCTTTGTGTCATGCTTCATCTGGTGCTCCTGCTTGACCCTTGCATTTGTCATTTGCTTTTTTCCTGTGTGCATGTCTTGCCTTCTTCCTGGGTTTTAAATGCAGCACAGTGGAGAGGAACATGCCATGGGAGGGGAATTAGATCAAGTCCTGGCTTTGCTGTTTTCTAAGGCATGACCCTGACTTGTTGAAGGATATAATGGCAAAGAACATGGTCTCTGGAACTGAGCTGCCTTGGCCCAGTCCCAGTTCTTTCATCAAGAGTGTTCATCTTTCTGCTCCTCAGTTTTCACATCTGCTGAGTGGGGATGAGAACAGCACCTCCCTCAGGGGCTGGTGTGAGGGTTAAATATCTGCTTGATGTTCAGCACTTAGAACAGGACCTGGCACATAGTTTGTGCCTTCTCACTGATATCTTCCAGTCTTTTATCCACCCAATCATTCATCTGCCCATCCACCCATCTACCTATCCACCCACCCACCCACCCACTTAACCACTCACTCACCCACTGTTATACCCAACCACCCATTCATCCATCAGTCCATCCTTCCAGTCATCTATCTGCCCATCAGTCCATGATTTGATCCACCACCCACTCATCCATCGTCTCATCTACCTTATTTTATCCTTGGAACCTTTGTGCACTATTGGTAGGAATATAAAATGGTGGGGCTGCTTGGAAAACACTATGAAAGTTGCTCAAAAAATTACAAATAAAAATAGCATATGACCCAGCAATCCCGCTTCTGGGTATATATCCCAAAAAACTGAAATCAGGATCTCAGAGAGGTATCTGTATGCCCATGTTCATCGCAGCATTATTCTTGCAACAACCTAAGTGTCTGTCAACAGATGAATGATAAAAAAGAGATGATGAGGTTTTTAAAACAGCACTTGGTGTAAGTATTTTTACAAACTAGTTCTCTCCTCAGAAAAGGAATCTTCATTCTTAACCAACACTCAGAGAGCACACATCCAATAAATACATTTACTGAGTGCCTACTGTTTGCATAATTACTTGCTCCACATTTGTCTTTGCTGTCAGGCGGTAGCCTCTGTGTGTACAGAGAAAGGCAAGGACTGAAGGCAAGTGCAACAGAGATAGATGGCCTGAGTCTGAGCCTAAGCTTCACCACTTCTGGGATGTATGAACTTGGGCAAGGTTTCCTCATCTGTAAACAGGTGTGATAATAGTGCCCACTTCACGTGTCTATTGAAATAGAATATTATTTGCAAAATGCTTCAACACAGTGTGTGGCACACAGTGAGATCCAATGGGTAGTAAGATATATATATATATATATATACCACACTATGCCTATAGTTAACAATACTGAATCGTACACTTAAAAATTTAAGAGGGTTGATCACATGTTATGCATTCTTACCACACAAAAAGAAAGAAAAGAGAACCTCCCCAGCCTCTGAATGGTCTAAAAACCACAGCTGTGGATCTCTGGGTCCGGAGGGACCCCAGGAGCCAGGCTGGTTTGAGGCTACCTTGGCGCACGCCCCTCAGTGCCTGCAGAGGCTGTGGGAAGCTGCCCAGCCCTGCACCATGCGGAACTTCTCCCTGGCTGGGGATAGCATTTTCACCATCCTCCAGTCCCCGCTTGTCTGTGTTTGTTCCCACCACAAGGCATTTTTCACTCCTCTATAATTACCCAGGCTAATTAAATAAATTGATCTGCTGATGTACACTCCACAGTCATTTCTGTGGTGTAATTTGGCTTTAATAGAACTGCCGTTTGAGCGAGAGGAAATGAAAGCCCCGGGTAGAAGTGGGATCTTTTAACTTTCAAGAAAAATAATTTTTTTCAGGGTTTTTGATTCCCTGCGTATGTATAATGTATGCACTTGCTGTTAGAATTAACTGGGAAACAGCAGCTGTCTGGTCAGGAGAATAATTTGGGAGCCCTTTTGTCATGAGAAACTCAGACCAACTCTGAGTGTTGACAGGAAGCTCATAACTTTGGAGGCAAATGGGGTGTGAAGCATATTGTTGGCTGTCTGGTGGCCAGAACATGGGTTCTTTCCTCCGTGGGGATGTTCTGGTAAACGCTGTCTGCTCTAGATGATACATGGGGTGTGTCAAGCAGACCCATTCTAGGGATAGGGGGTGAGGTGTTCTCAGGACTGGGTGATGGTGAAGGGTGTGGTGTTAGTCCAGTACCATTTGGTTTTCATATCACCTTTACCATTTGCTAGATGTGTGGATCTCTGAAAGTTTCTCTGTCTACCAGAACCTCAGTCCCACTTCTGTAAAATGTACCACCTTGCAGAATTGGGTTTGAAGAATAAATGAGCTCAGCAGACTGCCCCACACATGGCGGGTGCTATAGAAAAATTATTCGTGGTTGTACCAAAAGCCATCGCTTACCCACCTGGCATTTATTAAGCATCAGTCCTGAACCGGGTGCCTTGCTGTTGGGAGAAGTTGACCCAGACAACTCTAAGCCTTGTTAGGATGATAGTCTCTAAAGAGAGACTGCTGCCCTGATTCTGCCCAAATGGGAGTCAGGATCTTGACTGCATCAATTACACATTAGTGATTTATTTCACCTTACTATGTCCAGGCACTGCTCCAAGCACTTTATAGGTACTAGTTCAATAAATGTTAATAGTTGTTATCTGTTGAGTCCCATGCCAGAGCTTTGATGTGCATGATGTCATTTTATCTTCCAACAGCCCTCTAAGGTATGTTCATTTATTATGTTTCCTTTAGAGATAAGGAAAGTGAGGCTCAGAGAAGTTAAGTGGTTAAGGTCACATGGCTAGTGGGAGGGAAAGGCAGGGCTTGAACTTAGGGGTGTCTGACACCAGAGTTTCAACCATCTTGTCAAACTGCCATCAGTGGTGGGGTTCAGGGCGGGTCTCACAGCCTCTGGACTTTGTGTGACTAACTGCTTATAATGGTGACAAAAGATTTTGTTGAAAATGGTTGAGGCTCTCCCCTCTGTGGAGACTTGTGTGCAATTTACTTCATGCCTGTGAACTTAGGAACTGATGAGAACCTCCACCTAATGTTGTGGAGGGAGGAAGTCAGCTTGCACCCCTTTATCTCCCGGGCTATAGGGACTCTATTTTCATGACCCTCGTTATTTCTTTTGGTGGCATTGTTGTTGTTTTTGAGAACTCAGCCATGATTACAGTCATTATCAGTGCCTGGGCTTCTCCCGCAATAAGAATGGTATTGACTGTTTTATTTCTTCCTCCTTAAAAAGAAGGCAGCTTTATTGAAGTATACTTTACATACTGTAAAATTCACTCATTGTAAGTGCAAAATTCAGTGATCTTTAGTAAATTTACGGGGTTGTGCGACCCTCACCACAATCCCATTTTAGGACATTGCTGTCAAGATATACCAATGTGGCCAATAAGCATATGAAAAAAATGCTTAACATCATCAGTCCATGAGGCAAATGCAAATCATTTTGTGGAACATAAGGAATTGCACGGAGGACATTAGGAGAAGGAAGGGAAAAATGAGGGGGGGAAATCGGAGGGAGAGACAAACCATGAGAGACTATGACTCTGAGAAACAGACTGAGGGTTCTAGAGGGGAGGGAGGTGGGGGATGGGTTAGCCCAGTGATGGGTATTAAGGAGGGCACGTATTGCATGGAGCACTGGGTGTTATATGAAAACAATGAATTGTGGATCACTACATCAAAAACTAATGGTGTAGGGCGCCTGGATGGCTCAGTCGGTTAAGCGACTGCCTTCGGCTCAGGTCATGATCCTGGAGTCCAGGGATCGAGTCCCACATCGGGCTCCCTGCTCGGCAGGGAGTCTGCTTCTCCCTCTGACCCTCTTCCCTCTCGTGCTCTCTCTCAAATAAATAAATAAACTCTTTAAAAAAACAAAACAAAACAAAACAAAACAAAAGATATATCCTATTTAAAAAAAAAACTAATGGTGTAATGTATGGTGACTAACATAACATAATATAACACACACACACACACACACACACACACACACTGAGAGGCGCCTGGATGGCTCAGTTGGTTAAGCATCTGACTTCAGCTCAGGTCATGATCTCAGGGTCCTGGGATCGAGTCCCGCATTGGGCTCCCTGCTCAGAGGGGATTATGCTTGTCCCTCTCCCTCTGCTGTCTCCCCTGCTTGTGCTCTCTCTCTCTCAAATAAATAAATAAAACCTTAAAAAACACACACACACACTGAGATACCAGTAGGATGGCTGTAATGAAGAAGATGGACAATATCAAGTACTGTGAGGATTTGGAAAAATTGGAACCGCATACATTACTGGTGGGAATGTAAACCAGTAAAGTTGCTATGGAAAACAGTCTGGTGTAAGAAAAAAAAAGTTTTGCATGTATTTACCATAAAACCCAGAGATTCCACACCTAGGTGTCTTTCTCCCAACTTTCTAATCTCAAAAAATTTCAAACCTACAGGAAAGTTACAAACATAGTTCAGTGAGTATCTATATACCCTTCATCAGTTGTTAAATACTTTCCCTTACTGGATTTCTCTCTCTCCCTTTACACATACAAACACGTACACTTTTTATTAAGCTGAACTGTGAGTAAGTAGCAGATACAGTGACACTTCACCCTTGAATACTTGGTCATATATCACCTAAGATCCAGGGCATTTACTACATGACCACAATTCAGTGATCACACTCAAGGAATTTAATGATGATATAATACTGTTATTTAATATACATTTCATAGTCAAGTTCCCCGATTGTCCTAATATTCTGTATGGCTGCTTTAAAAAATCTAGCATCCAGTCAAAGACAATACATTACATTCAGTTTTCACATTTTTAAAGACTTCTTTACTCTAAGGAAATTCGCAAGCGTTTGTGTGTGAGTGTGTATGTGAGAGAGAGAGAGTGAGAGAGAGAGAGTGTGTGTATGTGTGTATGTATATGTGTGTGAGTAGGTGTATGTATTTGTATATGCATGTGTGTATGTGTTTTACGCCTTTCACATTTTTAAAATGTCCCAGGTCAGATGTTTGGCAGAACATCCAATTTGTAAATGCAGGATGGATTTATCTGATTTCTGCCTCCTGACTAGATTCAGGTGAGCCATTTTTGGCAGGAGTACTACATTAGGGATGCTGTGTCCTTTTTGGTGCATCGCACCAAGATGTCATGATGTCAGCATGTGCCATCATTCATGATGTTAAAGAAGACACATTTTAAAAAATTTTATTATGTTATGTTAATCACCATACATTACATCTTTAGTTTTTAAGGGAGACACATTTTAAAGTCACTTTGGTGAGAAGGGTCATTTCCTGCCGGAAACCCAGGCTGGAGATGGATTTCCCATTGAGGAATAAAATGTCTTGTTGTATCCTGTGGATGGTTGAGCACTCCTGTGGGGTGTCTGAGGATGCTGTGTGCTTGCTCATGCCCACTCTTGCATGGTTACATGAGGTGCTGGGTGGGGTACCAAGGTGAACAGACATGGCCCCTGCTCTCAAAGGGGCTAGCACCTGGAAGGAGAAACTGCGGGACACATAATCCCAGAGCAGCGTGGTAAGTGCTGAGACTGAGGGTGTACACAGGGTCAGATGGTTGAAAGAGTTGTGGGTGCTGATCCAGGCGGCATTACTAATGATTACTGGCACTGGAGGATGAGTCTGTCTTTCTTGGTCAGACCCTTAGGATTGGCTTTGGATCTACCACCATCTCTCTCTCTCCCCACTGTTTTTCATTTTCTCTTTCTGCAGTCCAATCCAATCTTGGAAAGGGATAGACTTAATTACAATTGGACTGTGTGACCTTAGGCAAACCCCAGTTTTCTCACATGTAATGGATTTATAATAGTACCTTCCCCACCAGGGCCACTGCACCCATTTAGTGAGGCAGGACATGTGGTGCGGGGCCTAGGGGAGGAGGGATCACTACTACATTTGAGCTATTATCACTGTTCTTTTTATCTCAAGCTGCCTTTCAGGCCTTGTCCTCTGTACAAAGTGTGATCTGACCAGCCCCTTTATTCTGATGCCCTCTTTGTGTAGGACATCTATTTTCTTTTTTTACAGCGTGCTGTCTTAGGTGCTGCCCTGCCCATAGGACAAACCTCAGGCAGTGTCATTGATTTTGAAAATACCAGGGCAGGTTGGAAGGAGTGGAGACTCCAACCCATCTCAGGAGAGCTTCTCAGACTCTTGTCACATGAGCCACTTGTCAGCATGAGCCAGGCAGCCATGGATAGTGCTGGCTTGGTTCTGGCAGCCTTCTTGGGAATGTCTCATCTGCTCAGTTTTTGACCTAGATAGAAGGTCATTAAGGGCTCCGTGGGTTGGTTTGTGATCTGAAGAGATTGGAAGGTGTGTGTGTGTGTGTGTGTGTGTGTGTGTGTGTGTGTGTGTGTGTGTTTGAGAGAGAGAGAGAGAGAGAGATTGATTCAATACCAGGATCTTTTCAGCTCAGAAAAGGTGTGCCCTTATTGCTTTTGACAACACCTAACTTAGATGAAATGGAATTTTCATTATTTTTCTCAAACTTTAGTCATTCCCTATATCAGATAGGGCCCCAGCAGGAAATAGATGACATACTCATATTAGGATAATTCAAGGCAGCTTCAATAATGGGACACAGGTATGGCAGGGTATAAGGAAAGTGGGCCTAGAGAGGTGAGGGAAGGAGCGGTTGGTGGAATCCTGAAGGAAATTGATATGTGGTGGCTTGGAGAGAGGATGGAGTATAATATCCCAACCTCACTTCTCTCTCCCTCTGTTTGCATTATTATGAAGCCTGGGGGCAAGGGAGCCCCTTGGTGGCATTTATCAAGGTCCATTTCTGGGGCAGAGGGCAGAGTAGAGAAGGATGAAGGGTAGATCTTGGGGGACAAATGGGAGACATAGGTCATCTTTCCACATAATGTCTGTACATTTTGTTGCATATATCCCCTCTACTTATTAACTGTTTGCTATTTTTAAACCAATGTACTTTTTAATTTAATTATATCTATTTCAAAAAGAAACAACAACAAAAATCACAACCAGCTTCATTAGCCGTAAATGGAAGGTAACTATAAAAAGAAATATAAAAACAAAGCCACATATGATCCTAGCTAGGTACCTTTGCCAGCTCAAGGATCAGAGCCAGAGTTCAGCTGGGCTTAAACATGGAAACTGGCCAGAAAGAGTTGTTAAGGACATTGCATTCAAAGACAGAGACTTTCTCCTTGATGTAATTAGGAAGGTGGAAGGAGAGTCGGAAAGGGACTGTAGTAGATTGGATAGTATCCCCCAAAAGGTGTGTTCAAGTCCTAACCCAAGGTACCTGAGAATGTGACCTTATTTGGAAATAAGGTCTTCTTTGTAGATGTAATTAAGTTAGGGATTTCTGGATGAGGTAATCTTGATTTAGTATGGGTCCTAAATCGAATGATTGGTGTCCTTATAAGAGGAAGGAGAAGGAGATTGGAGACACAGACACACAGAAGGGAAGGCCATGTGAAGACTGAGGCAGAGAGTGGAGCAATGTGTCTGTAAGCCAAGAGATGCCAAAAATTCCCAACAGCTAGAAGGGAGGCATGGAATGGATTCTCCCTCAGAGCCTGCAGAGGGAACAAATCCTGCTGACACCTTGATTTTCGATTTCTGGTCTCCAGAATTGTGAGAGAATATATTTCTATTGTTTTAAGCCAATGAGTTTGTGGCAATTTGTTATGACAACAGTAAGAAACTCCATAGGGACTAGCTTTCATTGCAACTCAATGTCATTTACTGCCATGCTCATGTCTCCTTAAGATCACCTTCATAGGGGCGCTGGGTGGCTCAGTCGTTAAGCGTCTGCCTTCGGCTCCCTGCTCCGCGGGAAGCCTGCTTCTCCCTCTCCCACTCCCCCTGCTTGTGTTCCC
>NW_027397075.1:11617882-11655208 GCF_003265705.2 Callorhinus ursinus | reverse complement strand
TTCCCTCTCTCGCTGTGTCTCTCTCTGTCAAATAAATAAATAAAATCTTAAAAAAAAAAATAAAAAAAGATCACCTTCATAAAGTCCTCTCTAGAACCAGTGGTTGAATGTGCCCTATGCTTTGGGGAAAGAATGGATTTGGATCATCAGTTTCTCTAGAGCAGTACTTTTGCCTCTTTGTTATGTCCCCGGGTCCCAGCGTGGTATCAGGCACAGAGTAACCATGCTGAGCATACTTGAGTGTTGAATGGATGAATGGACACCAAAAGGAAACTAGTGGTATCAGTCAAAGTTATGGTTGAACATGACAAACTGAACAAGTACTAGAAGATGAATTCAAAGACTATGGTCTGGATTTCCTTAGAAATCACTAGACTTGTTGAGGAGGAAATCGAGTGGCTTGATTACACTGATGCTGTCTAGAGATCATCATCGTTGCCTTCATCACCAGTGGTAACAGTGATAGTTGATATTTATTGAGTGCTTGCTTTGTTACTAGACATTGTCTAACTGCCTTACGTGCATTATCTCGTTCATGCTTCACTGGTATCTGATGAAGTAGATCCCATTACTTATTACCATCTAACAGATGAAGTAACTCAGGCTATGGTTTTAGTAATTTGCACAAGGCCACACAACTCAGAAGTAGTGGAATGTGGGTAGTCTGACCCCAGAGCCTGTGCTTTTTTAGCACCATGCTCTGCTACCGTCCATGAGCATTTATCGTGCATCTCTTGGATGGCTTTCTAAGCTCTTCCCTTTTCTGGGAACTTCACCTCCCAGCCATTTGCCACAGGATACAGTGGTTGGCTTCCCAGCAGCCAATTCTATTCTCTGTGGTCATGTTCCTTGACCATAGCTAATTGATCCAGGGATGAGCACCGGACCAATCAAATCTTTTTAGATTTAGAGGACTAAATCACCTCTACCAGTGATTTAGAATTGGGACTGAGAAAGAGGGAGCTGTATCTTACTCTGAGTTGTAGGCAGGCACTGAGTAGCCGTGGTTTCTGTGTTGTAGGTGAAAAAACAGAAGAAACCAGTTACAGGGAGAGAGAAGGAGGCAATGTTGAGATCTGAGAGAGAACTTCTGGATTCCTCCCCCATAGAAGTGCATATGAGGCCCCTGGGATCTTGTTAAAATGGACCACACCCTAGTTTTTTGTTCCAGCCCAGTCTTAAAGTCTGGTAGCATCCTTTTCCTTGGATTCTGTCAGACACAGGGCACATCTGTATCCTTAGCTGACATTGCCACTTTTCCTTAAGCTAACCACAGGAGATTTCTATTCCTTGAAGTAAAGTTTCTCAACCACAATGTTATTGGTGGCAGTCCTGTGCTGGAGTCAGATACCCACAGCTTTTGTCTCAGGACATAATAATTATTTATATGTATGCCTCCCCAGCTAGATTCCAGAGACCCTGTCATGGACTTCTTGCAGCCAGGTTGTATCCTGTTCATCATTGTGTCCCCTGCACCTTACACATAGGTAGCATTCAAGACAGGTTTGTTGAGTGAATGAAAGAAAGAAATCACATGGGTTGCCTTCGTCCCGAGGGCAGGTCTCAGCTCCAGTAATGACTTTCAAGCTTAGTTTCTTTTTTTTTTTAATTTAAAAAAAATTTTTTTATTGTTACGTTAATCACCATACATTACATCATTAGTTTTTGATGTAGTGTTCCATGATTCATTGTTTGTGCATAACACCCAGTGCTCCACGCAGAACGTGCCCTCTTTAATACCCATCACCAGGCTAACCCATCCCCCCACCCCTCTCCCCTCTAGAACCCTCAGTTTGTTTTTCAGAGTCCATAGTCTCTCATGGTTCATCTCCCCCTCCGATTTACTCCCCTTCATTCTTCTCCTCCTGCTATCTTCTTCTTCTTTTTTTTTCTTAACATATATTGCATTATTTGTTTCAGAGGTACAGATCTGTGATTCAACAGTCTTACACAATTCACAGCGCTCACCGTAGCACATACCCTCCCCAATGTCTATCACCCAGCCACCCCATCCCTCCCACCCCCCCACCACTCCAGCAATGCTCAGTTTGTTTCCTGAGATTAAGAATTCCTCATATCAGTGTGGTCATATGATACATGTCTTTCTCTGATTGACTTATTTCACTCAACATAACACCCTCCAGTTCTATCCACGTTGTTGCAAATGGCAAGATCTCATTCCTTTTGATGGCTGCATAATATTCCATTGTGTATATATACCACATCTTCTTTATCCATTCATCTGTTGATGGACATTCAAGCTTAGTTTCTTACCTTATAAAATTATTACTCTGTTTGTTATAGGATTGCTGTTGCAACTTTGATCTGTTACATTTCTCAGCATCCTGTGTCTTTATTGTTCAGCACTAAGAAAGATTTCTTTGCTTGATTATATTTCTATTTTGGCTTTGCCTAATAGGAAACTTACAGCCCAATTTGTGGTTTACTTAATGATTGCATGCAACTTCATGGGTCTCATTCTACCCTCTGTTCTTGACTTAATTCATTTTTAATTTTTTCTTGTTTCTTACTTAATATGTATTTTTTCATCTGTTCTTTAAATGCTGTTTGAAATCCTTGATGGAATGAGATGATATAAACTGCATAAAATGACAATAAGTAATAATAATAATGAGTTTAGAACACATTACAAATTGTTAGAGGACTTTGTTGGTTTCCTAGGATGGTCACTGAGTGACCACTGAGTGGCTTAAACAACAGAAATTTATTTTCTCACAGTTCTGGATGTTGGAAGTCTGAGGTCGCAGTGTTGTCAGGGTCATGAGGGAGAATCTGTTCCATGCCTCTCCCCTAGCTCTGGTGGCTTGCTGGCAATCTTTGGCATTCCTTGACTTTAGAAACATCACCCTGATCTCTGCCTTCATTGTCCCATGTCATTCTCTCTGTGTGCTTGTCTGTCTCCAAGTTTCCTCTTTTTATCAAGACATCAGTCATACTAAATTAGAGCCCACTCTACTCCAGTATGACCCCATCTAAACTAATTATGTCTGCAAGGACCCTATTTTCAAATAAGGTTACATTCTGAGGTACTGGGGGTTAGGACTTCAAACCATGAATTTGTGGGGTGAGGGGACACAATTCAACCCCTAACAAGGATCTTGAGTAAACAATTTCTTTTTTTTTTAAGATTTTATTTATTTATTTGACAGAGAGATAGAGAGAGAGCACAAGTAGGCAGAGGGAGAGGGAGAAGCAGGCTCTCCACTGAGCAGGGATCCAGACGTGGGGCTCGATCCCAGGACCCCAGGATCATGACCTCAGCTAAAGGCAGCCGCTTAACCAACTGAGCCACCCAGGCGCCCCTTGAGTAAACAATTTCCTCTCTGGGCCTCAGTTTTCTCACATGTAAAATGGGGATGCTGGAATGGATGATCTCTAAGGGGTTTTCAGTTCTCACATTTGATGTTTTTTGAATATTCTCTGTGCCTCCTACAGAGTCATTGTTCCAGTGGGAAAGCAATCTAAAAAATAAATTTACCTTAAAGGTTAGTAAGATGATCTCTCATGGGTATCTGCCTGTTCACAGCACTCTGCAGCGATGGATTAACTACTGTCCTGCTGAACAAAATACTCCTTTGGGGGCAGGGGCAGTTGTAGATGTTCCCCCATTGCCTCCTAATCATTCCACATCTGCAGCTGTCTACTCCATCTGCAGACGCGGCAGGCCTAGGGAGGGCTCCACCTGGCCAGCTCTGTGTTCTGCTGGCATGCTGTGGGAATGCCGGAGGGCAAGGGATAATTAGAAGACAGACCCCCTCCTGAGATCAGTGCTGTAGACTTGAGGGGCCCTCTGCTTGGGGAACCAAGCAGGTCTGTCTGTTTTCTGCGTTCTGCAGCTTGAGACTGAATGCACAAGTATTTTCCTATCGGAGGAAAGGTGCTGGACTAGCTGGCTTGCCAGGAGCTTTCCCTTGGGCTGGGCACACGCACATCTCCCACCTGCACAGGTATTGGGAGAGAGTGCATCCCTCTTTGTGTCAGTAATCAACTTTGTGCTGCCCTGGACTAGGTCTGATGCCCTGAATGAGTTAAAAATCTGGATGTCTGCCCACACTTCCCCCAAGAATGGTGTGGTGAGTTAGAATCTCCTCTGTCTGCAAACCACAGAAACTACTGTGACTAATGTAAGCAAGAAAGGGGGCTTATTGGGAGGATGTAGGGGAACTCGCAGGGTTGAAGGGAAGGTTGGAGAACCAGATAGCTCCAGAGGATCTCAACAGCTGCTATTGTATCAACAGATAATGAAATTAATAAAAACATTCCATCTTTGCTGTCCCAGCTCAGTTTAGGAAAGAGTATGATTGGCTGAGTTTATATCATGAGTCTGCTTCCGCAGTAGTACAAGCATTTCAAAGGTAGATCTACTGGGAGAAATATCCAGAGCCCTTTTTGGCTTCTGTAGTGAAGAGGTGTGTACCCTGACTGATAGCCATACCAAGACTGTACAGAGTGCAGAGAAAAGCCAGCAGCTAACACAGAGTGCTTACTGTATGCAGAGTGCTCTGTATCTGTGGTTTTACTTAACCTCCACCACAATCCTGTGGCTCTATTATCTTTTCAGGTTTAGAGATTTAGAGGAAATGGAGGCTCGGGGAGGGGTTATGTGTTTTACCCAAGGTCACCCTGTTGGTCAAAGGCAGGGTTGGGATTTGAACCCAAGTCTGTCCAGGTCCAGCAATATTGCTCTTCTTGGTGATGTGCTCCTGTCTCTTGATGCTGCCAATTTGCCCAGCATGGTGAAAAAGAAGAGCTATAAACATGAGTACAGTTTGATCAGGGATCCCAGCAGTTCTTGGCCTCAGAAATAGGTTAAGGAATGGGCCAACTGGGTAGCTGCCCAGAAGGCCAGGTTATAAAACAGCCCCAGAGGTATTACTAGAAGGAAAATAGCCTTGTTCTTTTGTCCATCATTTCTCCTGTAAAAGGGGCTGTGAGGGACTGGAAAGGATATACTTTGACTAACTGCTTGGGGGTGAGGCAGGGGCAGCTGAGTAATTTGCAGGGTCTGCAACATAAAATGCGAGGCCTCTTCTTAAAAAATTAAGAATTTCAGGGGACGCCTGAGTGGCTCAGTCGTTGGGCGTCTGCCTTCCGCTCAGGTCATGATCCCAGAGTCCTGGGATCGAGCCCTGCATTGTGCTCCCTGCTCCGCGGGGAGCCTGCTTCTCCTCTCCCACTCCTCCTGCGTGTGCTCCCTCTCTCTGTGTCTCTCTCCATCAAGTGAATAAATAAAATCTTTTAAAAAAATTAAGAATTTCAAGGTGGCAACAGCAGAGCATTGAGTGTGGAGCCCTTTGTGACTGGACAGGTTTTACACCAGCAAGGCTGGCCCTGGGTTGGAATACAGGTAAATGGTGGCCAAACTCTTGGCCAAGAAGGGCAATCCTGGTTACCTGTGGGCTCCTCTGCTTTGTGCCAGGTTGTTTTCTTCTTTAGTCAGCATACAGGTGAGTCACTCTCAGGTGAGCCTGCATGTGTTCACACAGAGCTAGAGAGGCCCCTGAGGCACAGAGAAGGTACTTCTGGGGCTGCAGGGGGGGCCTCTTTACAACACACAGTTCATGAACGACCACAGAAATCATCTGACCATTCTGAGAACAGTTTCGATAGCAGATGGGTAATGCCAACGTAGCATTTCATTAGCGGGGCTAGTAAAGACACCACCACAGTTAATATCTCGGTTAATATTGAGAATCTACTATGTGCAGGTACGTTTCATAAGTTATCTTGTTTAATTTTGTCCTCCCTCTAAAGCTTCAGACTTGAGAGCCTTTCAGTTCCTTAAAGGTGCCATGGAATTCAGGGCTTCCACATGGCTTCTTTCCTCTGTCTGGAACATTCTTCCCTTTTTTCCCTTGCCTGGAAAATTCCTCATTCTTTGGGTCTCAGCTGATCTGACCTTTCCCAACCCTCACAACCAGGGTTGTGCTTCTGAGTTGTGGCTCCTCTTGTGCACAAGGGCCCTATCCATCTAATTGCTATTTCACCAGGACTATAAGAAGCAGGGGTATCTCCCTTGGGCTGCCAGGGGCTCCCAAGGTACTTCAGCTCTTGGTTGCTTTGATGAGTCTGTCTACTCATTTCTGTTGCCAAGGTGTTTGCTCAAGTGGGCCACACATGCCGAGAGAGCTCTCCCCTGGAATCACAGCTCTCAAATTATCTCCTTTGCCATCCTGGTAGGAGCCTTCATCTAGAGTCCACAGTTGAACTGACAACTGAATTGTTGGTTTTTCCAAGAGAAGGAAAAATCAACTTAGAGCTGGTAGTTCTTCCTTCCCTCCCTCAGGAATTCCCCGACTCAGGATACCAGAAGTGGAAACCAGCCGCCTGAACCCTTTAATTAGGAAGGCATTGGAAGATGTTTTGAAAAATGTCAGTGCTCAGGTTGCCCATAACCTCATTAATTTTTAAGTTTCATTCACCTTTTTTTTTGTGATAATTCATTTTAGAAGTTCCGGCCGAGTGCTAGGTTTTACTTGAATTTGTGCTGGTTCAAGATGTGAATATACCAGTAAGCCTCTAGGGTGAACAGGGAGAGCACAGAGCCATTGTGCTTTTTTCCTTCCCTCTCTTGACAACTGAAAAGTTGTGCAGCTGTCACTCATTTTCTAGGAAAAAAAAACAAACCGGTTGCTGATTGACTTGGCAACACCTAGGAAGTATTCTAGTTCCAGTTATAGGCTTCCAATGGCAAGTATGGCCTTGGCCAAGGAACCAGCTTCTTTGGCTCCCAGTGCCAAGGGTCTGGCAATAGGACCAGCATTTTATGTTCCTAGAGAAGGTTTTTTTCCACATGATGGTAGTTACTTCATTCTCTATCTAAAAATGTCTCCCCTGTGAATCCTTGAAATTCAACTTTTTGGAGCTCACTCCCTTGTACCAAGCATTCAGGTTCTCCAGGCACCTCTGGAAACCTTCGGTACTTACTTACTTACTTACTTCCTCTTCTCACTTACTTCCTCTTAGGAAGCTCCAACTGGCTATAAAAAACTCCAAAGAGTGAGCCTACTCCATGTCAGCATCCTCACTAAAAATACTATGAGGTAGATACTGCTTTTCAGTGGGGAGATGGAGACCCAGAGAGGGCAATTAACTTGCTTATACAATTGGTAAGTGGCAGAGTTGGGTTTTGAACCCAGTCTGTCAAATGCTACTTCTTGAGCTCCCTCCATTATGCCATGTTGACTGATGGGAGTCACATAAGAAGCTGGGGAGATGCCAAGGAAGAGGGAGCTTCATTTGGATTGTGTTGGTTTGGGTTCCTCAAAAAGCAGACTCTCTGATGAGGATTTAGGTGAAGGATTTATTTAGAGTGATCTCATGATGAGAGAGAGGGAAGAGGGATGGGGAAGGAAGGAAGGTGTAAGCTAATGGTGCTCAATCAGTGGAGCTCTGGAGGGGGAGCAGGTGACACAGAACACCCCTAAGAGTTTTCCCAACTGAGGTCCACTTGTTCTCATCTCTCACTGGTTGAGGGCCACTCTAGGGCACTCTCTGCAACTCCCAGTCTGTCCAGGACACAGGCTGAACATTCTCCTGTGGCTGGAGCATTCTCCCAGATGCAGGTGCTTGGCTTGGGGATCTGCCGATGTTGGAGGGAGCTGTCACCTGAAGCTTCTGGTGACTGCTGAGGTTGCCTGAGGGGTATGGGTTTCAAGCACATCTGCTACAAGGACAAGAGGGAAGAAAGATCTCAGAGTGAAATCAATAATGTCTTTGGAGTATTAGATTCTGGCAAACCCTCCCTAATGGATGCTCCTACAATATTTCAGATCTTATACTAGGAGTAATAACAGTCCTATCTAACATCTTTTAAATGCCTGCTCTGTGCCAAACATCAGCTAAATAGTTACATACGTTATTTCAGTCAATTCTCTTGACCACCCCAAGAGTTAGAGACTATTAATATCTTGATGTTGCGGTTAAGCAGGGTTCCACATACAGAAAGTAGCACAGCAGGGTCTAAAACCTGGATCTGTTTGTTTCCTTAGTTGTAATACTTAACCTCCAGTCCAGTGAGGTTTAAATCAATCTGAAACAAGGAGGTGTTATTTTCTTTTTTTTTTTAACACTTGCTTTTTGACAGAGCCCTGGACAACAAGAAGATCCACACCTTACTCATTTGACCTTGGGTTATAGGAGTTTCCCATTTCTTATTCCAATGAGATGTTATGGGTTTCATGAGGGTCCTTCTAAAGCAAGGAGGATCATTAAATGAGAAAGGTGGCCACAGTCAGAGAGACCCACATGAGCTCCAACTAGTGACAAATCAGGTCAGACCATTAGATTTGTCATAAATGTATGACAGATGGTAATTCCCTGGTCTCATACCCAACCTCTGGGAGCTATCTGTTTGAATGATGTCACTGCATAATGTTTGAAGCTGCTAATGTGATTATCTTGAATCATTGGAGAAACATGAGGCTTGAACAGATTTCATAATAACTTTCTTTACGCTTGCGACTGCATTTTCATCTCAGCTCTGTTCTTGTACAAGGAAAACGTCCCAATTTCTTCTCCTTGGCTGTTGCAATATTAATGCTGATAAGAATTGCTTTGCAATATGGAGGCAACTGACCGATGTGGGTTTGCGTTCCCCACTTCCTTGTTTTTCTTGAGTAAAGAGTAATAAAGTAAATAGCCTACCTTTACAGCAAGGGAAAATAACATCTATTTAGAAGAACTTTAGATGAAAGTATGTTTCCTTTGTATTGGGTAATCTAATTCTGCTGCTCCTGCTAAGCTTTTATCTCCAGTGATTTAATGAGCTGCAGTACATGGTTTTGTAAAACTCTCACCATCATGCACGTTTCTGAACTCCGTTTAAGAGACCAAAGCACAAATGCCATCCTTCAAAGAATTCTGGCCCTCAAAGGA
The DNA here is from genome assembly GCF_003265705.2 of Callorhinus ursinus. Lineage (NCBI taxonomy): Eukaryota > Metazoa > Chordata > Mammalia > Carnivora > Otariidae > Callorhinus > Callorhinus ursinus. Next base: position 11,646,310 of record NW_027397075.1, on the reverse strand, counting down.
GGCAGGAAGAGGTTGGCCCTTGGTGGTATGGTTTCATGGGGACCTCTCTAAGCAGGAGGTCTTAGCATGGATTCCTTTCCTTTAAATACAACCCCAGGATCTTCTGGGCTCTCCTTGTCCATTCCTGACCTCCACACATGCTCTCTTGTCAAGAAAGGCCATCCCATCGCAATGCATTCCAGTTTTTATGTAATATGAGCCAGGAGGAGTTCCTTAGCTTCTACCCTTAATTCTTTCTGCTGTAACTTCAGTTTATGTTTCTTGCATATTCTCAAGAGCATTGAAGAAATAAAGAACACAGGGTTTTTACAATTTTAAGTGAACAACATTTCCATCTGTATCCCAGCCCCTCTATCCTCATGGGGTCTATAAAGATCCTTGGAATAACCGGCGATAGGCAACTGACAGATAGATGTGCTTCCCCTGATCACCAGCATTTACAGAGGACTGACGTAGTGCCAGACACTGTGCTAAAGTGCTTTCATGCATGGCTTCATCCAACACGGTGGACACTCTTATGGTACATGCTGTGATCCTCCCCCTTTATAAGGAGGGAAACTGAGGCACAGATTGCTCAGGAATACACCTACATGTGTATACATTTAGAAAGTGCTAATGCTGAAGGGTGCCTGGGTGGTTCAGTTGGTTAGGTGTCCGACTCTTGATCTCAGCTCAGGTCTTGATCTCAGGGTCGTGGCTTTGGGCCCTGTTTTGGACTCCAAGCTGGGTGTGGAACCTACTTCAAAAAAAAGGACTAATGCTGAGAATCCATGCTCCTAACCTGTGGCAAAATCCCCTCCCTGAACCCCTGTCCCTGTAGGCTGGGTGAAACTACTTCTGAACCCTTTAAAAGAACTACAGATATTTTCAGAGCACACTTAGGTAAACAGGTGGGTCTCAGTCAGAACACTGTGTCTGGTTAGAGTCACCCTTTTCCTTCCCTTATATCCTACCTTCTCTTCTAATTACGGATGTAGTCCTGCTCTATAGAAGCTGTTCTTTTAAATAATAAAATATAGATGGCTGTGAATATGAGGAAAAGCAGCATGACAGGATCATGGGCAGTTCGGAATAGTTTCCTATCCGTGCAACCCTGAACTTGGATATGGTTTCCTCCTCTGAGCTTCACTTTATGCATTCATTCTATTTACTGAGCACTTACTACATGCTGGACACTGTTCTACGTGCTAAGGAGATAACAGGGAACAGAATGATAAAAATACTGCTCTGTAGGCCTTCAGCCTCGTCTCAGAACTTCTGGGTGCACTCCTGCCCACTTTGAGAATCTGGACTCTGCAGGTCACACACAGTCCCAGGGTCACTTCTGCAGAATGTGGAGGTGAACCAGCTGTGTTCTCTCTATTCAACACAGCCTAGCCATGGAGAACCAGATCTGCAACAGACCAGTCCTGAGCTCAAGATTGAGAGAGCACTTTCATGAGTTTCTATTTTTTTTCCTTTCCTTAGTTATTCAAATATTTGAGTACCTCCTTTGTATCAGATGCTATGAACTATGGATGCCATGAACTGGGAGAAGACACTGCCTGGGGGCAACGACAGCTAATTCCGCTCCCGATCCATCATCCCCTTCTTATCAACCCCCTTGCCCCCCAATTTTTAGTGGGCACATGACTTCTCAGGATCAAGACCACATTCCTTATCTGCGATTATGGGCTGTATTGTGTCTCTCCAAATCCTTAGGTTGAAGCTCTACTCCCAGCATCTCAGTATGTGACTATGTTGGGAGATAGGACCTTTAAGGTTACCGTTAGGATGGACCCTGATCCAATATGACTGGTGTCCTTATAAGAGGAGGAAATTTGGATGCACAGAGAGACACCAAGGATGCATGTGGAAGAAAGAGGCCAACATGAGCACACATTGAGAAGGTGGCCATCTGCAAGCCAAGGAGAGAGGCCTCAGAATAAAGCAAACCTGCCAGTCCTTGATCTCAGCCCTCCAGAATTGTGAGAAATACCTTTCTGTTATTTAATCTACCCCATCTGTGGCACTATGTTATGGCAACCCTAGAAAACAAATACATCTGCCTCCTTTGCAGCCAGACATGGTCATGCAGCTAAGTTCTGGTTGAGGGGATGTGAGCAGGGGAGTGTGTGCACATCCTGGATGGTTTATGTAAAAGGAGGGCATATCCTGATCTTCTCTCTTTGTACCATTCTTCTCATGGAAGGTAGGCTTGCTCGTGATCCATCTTGGCCACATGGCAAGGGTTTTTGGGAATTTGGGGAAGGAGCCCGGCCCTTATGTCACATTGGTCATGGACTGCTTATGCCCAGGCTCTTATGTGAGAGAAAAACTTCTATCATATTTAATTCGCTGCTATTTGGGCCTGTGTGATCTCCTTCAGTGTAAACTGGAGTTCACAGTAGGTTGGTGAAATGGGAAGCTGCTCACCAGGAAAATTTTCCTTCCCACCTTGAACACAGCAATACAGCTTTTCTCATGGCATGTTTTTAATGGATTAAACAGCAAGTACTGCTGTCCACAGAAGGGGACACATCTATCAAGATAAAGCTTCATAATAAGGCTTTGGCATTACTTGTGGGGGCCTGTTTTTGCAGCTTCAAGGTGTCATGGCATGCACAGTTTACTGGGTCCGAGAGACACATATCCACAATTTTAGATAGGTAGTGACATGTGTCTCATGTAATACAGAGATAAAGATGCCTGGGGTTTGAGAGGAAGGAGATATCAGCCTCACCTAGGGAGGTCAGGGAAGGCTTCCTTGCAGCGGGGACCTTTGAGCCAGTCCTTGAAGGACAGACAGAGTTTGGATGTGCAGAGAATGTGAGGAGGAATTCCAGATGAAGGGAACTGTGTGAGCAAAGACACAAGTGTGAGGAAGGATGGGGTTTTGTATGAGGAGCAGTGAGCAAGTTTAACTGGATAAAACAATGTGTGTGAAGGGGGAAGTCAAAATGAACCACTCTTGTAGGCATTCAGCCTCTTGGAGTGGCTGGGGGTTAGGCTAAGAGGTTTTGAATGCTGGAGGGATAAGCTGGTACTTACTCCAGAAGGGAAAAGGAAGTCTCTGAACATGTTTTAACACAGGAGTGGTAAGAACCAGACTTTAGGAGATGTGATTTATCAGTGCTGTGTGGGAGATTAGGACTTGGCAAACTATAGCCTGCTCTATGAATCCTGCCCACAGCCTGTTTATGTATGTCTGTGAGATAAAAGGGCTTTTACGTTTTTTAGAGTTGAATAAAAAAAAAAAAGAAGAATGATATTTTGTGACATGTGGAAATTATATGAAATTTAAATTTTGGTGCCCATAAGTGAAGTTTTGAATTCTGCCAGTAAAAAAATTATGGAAATGTGTTTTCTTTCTTGTTACATAAGCACCAATGTAATATACTCAGTTTTGCCTCTTGGCCCACAAAACCTAAAATATTTACTATCTGGCCTTTACAGAAGAAGTTTACAAATTCTTGGAATAGATGACAGGGCAGAGAGCCCAGTCGGGAATTACAGAGGGGTGGCCATTCTGAGAGACCCAGTGGTCCCCAATCTGTGTCCTGTGGTAAAAACAGATTTTAAATTGGAAAAGAGGATTTTGTAGTGTATGTGTCTTCTGAATGTTCAGTTACAAAGAATTAAACAGATCTTATTACAGGACTTCTCAGAGCCTTTACCATGTTAATGTTCATCGTGACTCTTTGAGAAGAGCGTACAGCATGCAGTTTTTCCCAAAGTTAATTGACCATGGAATCCCCTTTCCAGCGACTAGTGTTTTGGGGAACACAGTTTGGGAAATGTTGGTCTAGGGAGAGGCCATAGGTATGGAGAAAAGGGTGTGGATGTGGCCAACGAATCTCTAGGACACAGGGGAGGAGCAAGAGTCAAGAAGGACCCCAAGGCTTCCAGCCTGAGATTCTGGGGCTGCTGACAGTGACAGTGATGGGGCAGGGATGGGGGTTTCTCCATGTTGCAGAAACACATTTTCAGTAGGACCGGGATGTAGATACTGGCTGCGTTTCCCAGGGGAGGGTGGATGGGGAGAGGGAGGGGAGGGAAGCGGTTGGGGAGAGGGAGGGGAGGACTGTGGGAGGCATGTATGTGGACACCCCTCCCATGGTCCTTATCTGTAAAATGGGCTAACAAGAGTTCCCAACATTCAGTGTTGTGAGGGCTAAAAATAAGAAGACATGTAAAGTGCTTAGCATATAGAGCCAGACAAATACTAGTAAGGATACAAATAATAATAACACTGATACTATAATATCCACTATGTATTAAGAACCAGTCATATGTCAGGCACTGTGCCAGGGATCAGCAAACTTCCTGTACAGGACCAGATAGTAAATACCTTCAGCTTTGCAGGCCATATGGTCTCAGCTACTCAAGTCTGTCATAGTAATGCCGTGGCAGTCGCAGACAATCTGTAAACTGAGGGGCATGGCGGTTCTAAAGCCTTATTTGCAAAAACAAGCAGAATTTGGTCTGCCAGCTGTGGTTTCACACCCCTGCATTATGCTAAGCAGTTCAATGTACTGGGGTTGGACTCACTCAAAGCCCACAACTGCCCTTTGGGGTGGAACTTCCTCTACTGGCCAGGGAACTTGTCCAGGTTCAGAGATGGCCAGGAGTGGTGATAGCTTGGCGGCAGCCCAGGCAAGTTGACTCCAAGAGCACTGTCTTTTGTTGTTGTTGTTGTTGATTTGTTTATTTTTTGCATGTTGTAACAATATCAATTTATCATTTTCCCAACACTACCAGCTTATAATACACTCTATTGTCTATTTCATCAAGAGCATACTCTTAACTCACATATTTATTACTCTTGCTCAAAATCTTACCTGCTACTGTTTTGTTGCTGCTGTTATTTCCGGCAGGTGGTTGTAAGTTTAGGCAGGAGCTTAGGTAAGGGGATCATGGGCTTGGGAGTTACCTGCATGGCTGTATTCTTGGCTGCATTTCCCAGGGGAGGGTGCATAGAGGATGCGGCACCTTCACTGATGAAAATGCTGGGAGAAGAATCAGGGCTGGAGACCAGGGATGAGCGGGCAGGATGTTGGTAGGAGAGTTGGCAATGCCAAGGGTGGAAGAGGGGGGGAGGCATTTTAAGAAAGAAGGGATGGTCCACAGACTAAATGTTGCAGAAACACATTTTCAGTAGGATCGGGATCTCTAAGATGCTAGTGAATTTGCTAATTGGGGTCTCCAGTTGTAGCAGATGGTGCAGGCACCCCACTCTCATCCTCTTGGTACTTACCATTCTGGCCCATTCTAGTGGGATTCTTCGGCAGCACCCAAGACTTCTTCTTCCCAAGCACAAGATAGACAGGAAGTGCCAGGGATAATACCCCCAGAGCAACTCTCAGCCAGTGGTGTTGTGTCTTGTCAGGGGGACCAGGTAACTCTGAGACATGTTCTGCATGATCTCCCTGAGTTCCCCCACTCGAGTCCCAGTTGCCTACATTGGTAGCCTGCTTGATGACATACCTGTACTGGCTTCTTTCCCTTCCCTGCCTCCCTTCTCCACTCTGGGATCACTTGTATATTTGTCTCACAGTCGGCTTCTGGAGGAACCTATAATCATCTAGAGAACAACATCAGGAAAGAGGCTGGGAGTCCATCACTCAATCATGCAGTTGTAATTCTTTTTTTTTTTTTAAGATTTTATTTATTTGAAAAGAGCAAGAAGAAATGGGAAAAAAAGATTTTGTTTATTTGAGAGAGAGAGCAGAGAGAGAGAGAAAGCATGCACACATGAGTGGGGGGAGGGGCAGAAGGAGAGGGAGAAGCAGACTCCCCACTGAGCAGGGAGCCTGGGCTCAATCCCAGGACCCCTGGGATCATGACTGAACCTAAGGCAGACACTTAAGTGACTGAGCCACCCAGGTGCCCCGTACTGTCGTAAATATTGACTGAGCAACTGTTGTGTCTGTCAATCATAGGGATAGACCCTGGGGATACAAGAGTGAATAAGTGTCATGATGCCTACATTCACCAATCCCACGGGACCCACAGACTGGTGGGTGTGTTGGAGACATACTCATAAAACCCATGAAATAGCTCCAAGGAGTAGAGTAAATGCCTAAAGAAAGCTGCAGAGCGCAGGGGTGGGGGTGAAGGTCATGAAGGCTTCCCTGGGATGGATTCCCAAGACTGAGACCTGAAGGATGAGAAGGAGACAGTCAGGCAAAGTGCAAGGGGAAGAGCATTTGAGCTGAGGGAGCAGAAAGCACAAAGGTGCTAAGGCAAGAGGGAGCTTAGTGAGAAGAAGGAATAGGGAGAAAGCCAGTGTGGACTAGAGAGAGGGAGAAGGAAAGGGAGGGGGAAGGAAAGACAAGGAGCCAGGAGAGAAAGCAGGGAAGGAGAGGGAGGCAGGCAGGGAGGTGGGGAGGGAGGGAGACAGGGAGGGAGACCCTGGGACTGAATCCTAACAGAGAGGGGGCTGTTGATGGTAGGGCCTCTCCAGTCCTAGTCTGAGTCTCTGGTGAGGTTTGCACCCCTGGGGAGGACTTAGCACTCATCAGAGGGAGTGCAGGATGGACCTTCTGTCTCCCAACTTGTCAACAAGTGCTCCTAACTCTGACTCTTAGCAGCCAAGGAAAATAAATATGCAAAAGAGACTTTTGAAACATCCAGGGAACATTTTAAATGCAAGTTTAAAACACAATAACAGGGTCAACATGCTTTCTTTTGAGAACAGTTTTCCATTTGGAACCTTTTCTTATTTCTCACTAGTAGGAACCCATTCAGGCAATTTCCCTTTCTCTCATTCTTTCTTTCTTTCTTTCTTTTTTTTTTAAAGACTGATTTTAAAGCACAATGACCTTTACATTTTTTTTCTATAGTCTTCCATGGTGAGAGCAAGACAACAGCACAGTGTCACGTTGCCTGCCAATTTAAGGGGGGAGAAAACTAAAAATCTAAAAGAAAAAAAAAGGGAGTAGACAAGAGACAAGGAGCATACTGTTGCTAAAGTTGCATGCATTTTCTGGAATATCCAGCCGTAGTTTCTAATAAGGAAGTAGGGTGACCAGCTGTCCTTTTTGCCTGATACTAAGGGAGTCCGTGGGACTCCCAGAGTTTAAGCTGGGGAAGTCCTTGGCCTGAGGGGACTAGCTAGTCACTCCAGTCAAAACAGCACAATGGAATGCATCAGAAATGTGCTGTCTGGATCACCCAGGTGGACCCTCACTTTCCAACACCTGCATCCACACTTGCAGCCTTTATTTTGATCCCACTCAGAAGCAGGAGATAGCACCTCTTCTAAATCCCCAGAAAAAGCCATAGTTAACCATGTTAAAGGTATCCTACAGCAAAGAGCTTAAAACAATTAATATTAAATATTTACGTTCTCTGAGTAGCCTCCACCAATCCTCCACCAGGGTGACCCACTGTCTTATTTGTGCCAGAGAATGCCGTTTTTCCGGACAAGGTATTTTCACTACTGAAACCAAGATAGCCCTGGATAAACTGGGATAGTTGGTCACCCTCTAGGGAAGGAAAAGTTTCCAGATCCTGTTCCTGCCACCAATGAGCTGGGTTATTTGCATCAGATTGTGCTTCCAGAGTCTCAGTTTTGTCGTCCGTAAAATGGGAGATAATGGTAATGTCTGTGTCATCCTTACCAAGTGTTTAGCATGGTGCTGGGCATGCAGGAAGTGCTCAATAAATGTTGCTATTGTAATTGTGGATTAGGCAGAACAGAGATTTCAGGGGCTTAACAAGACCTTTCCCCCTTTGAAAATCTCTCCCTTACTCTGCTGCCTACAGTTTGTCAATAATTTCTTTAACTAAAGACTTCAGCTTTTCTACCAAAGTACCTCAGTGGCAGGGGAGGGTGGCTTCATGTCATGAGGGGCCATGGCTGGAGGAGGGTCATGGAGGATTAGTCTGACTATAGGGGCAAGATTTATTTGAAGTCTCCAGTGTAATCATAAAGCCCAGGTAAATTTCACACTCAGTTCTGATTTTCTGTCAGTTTTTTAAAAGTAAGCTCTATGCCCAACATGGGTCTTAAACTCATGACCCTGAGCTCAAGAGTTGCATGCTCTACTGACTGAGCCAGTGGGGTACCCTTAATTTCTGTCAATTTTTAAAAAATATAAAGCGGTGTTTATAACTTTTTCCTAGTTGTTGTTTAGCTTTCCACATCCAGAAATCTCAGTGAAACATTGAGGAAGATCTGCATTATTTATTCTGTGAGTTATACTTGGACTCTATAGGTTGAGAAGTCTGGCTCTGATGGAAAGAGAATCATCTCTGAATGAGACAGTCATTCACACCTTAGTCTAAACAAGCACAGGTATTAGAGAAGCTGCAGAAATTAGCAGAAAGCACAGTGGCCTGGGAGTCAGGAGTCAGGAGACCAAAGCCCTCCCCTAGATTCTGCTACTTATATTCTGTGTGGCCTTAAGTGAATAACTTCTGCTCTCTGAGCTCTAGCTACCAAATCTGGAAAACAAATCAGATCAGATGAATGAATGGTTTGTAAACTATTCTAGAGGACCACAGGGATCTCAGGGGAAGATGAAGCTATACATTTTCCCCTCCAACCACCCAGCTCTGTTCAATCAGAGCCATCCCTTTTATCTGTTTTGTAAATTAGGGGATTCTGAGTAAGATTTCTGTGTTCTGCTAACCAAGTCATAGAACTGCTGTACTGGGCTGTCTTTCATTTCTCTGCTGGCTGGAGGAAGCTCCTTTCCTTTGCCTCTTCCCTGGAGAATGAGCACTTGGGGCTTTGGAGGAGGGAGAAATTACCACAGAGCAGGTGCCCTTGTTTGCTGTGAACCTGCGGGCCTGGGCATGGCCTCACACTGGGCAGTTTGAGGGCAGTGGTGGGGAGGGAAAGGGCACAGCTACCAGCTGTGACAGGAAGCCAGTGACTAACGATGTGCTTCCCAATTTTGAGAGGGTTAAGGACAATTATTTATTTTGAGTGTGCCCCAGATTGTCGTCATCCTTCCCGTCCTTGGCAGAGACTCTGATGAGACCATCCTTCTCCTGGCTCTGCTCCCTGGCTGCTCCACTTCCCAAGTCTGACATGCTCGGAGTTTGGCTGCCTCTGCACATCCAGTTTACTTCCAGTGGGGGGGGGGGAATGGGAACAGCCTAAATGCCCACCAGTGGGGGGATGGTTCCACACATGATGGTACATCCATCCAAAGGAGCTGTTAACAGAGATGTTAAAAAGAATGAGGGATACATCTGTGTGACTCGTATTAAGATATCCCCATGGTTTTGTTCAACTGTAAAGCAAGTTGCAGAAGCAAGGCCCAGTGCAGTCATCTTCTGGCTAATAGTGTACCTATATTTTTGGGGTTCATATGTAGGTAAGTGCTTAGCAGAGGGTCTGGAATTCTTCACACCAAGCTGCTAATAGGGCTTACCTTACGAGGGAAATGGGAGCAACAGGAATGACTAATACCTAATGTGTGCCAGGATCTGAGCTAAGCATTTCTCAGGCATTGCATTGTCACATTTAATCCTCAAACAAATCTTTGAGGTGTAGATGAGGAAACTGAGTCACAGAGAGGTTAAGGCATTCCAGGACACTGAGCTAGTAAGGAGTGTTGCTGGGTAGTCTGGGTCCAGAGTCTCCGCTTTGAACACGCTATGGCTTCTCTGATGAAAAGGACTTTTGCTTTGTACTCTATATACTTCCATATAATTTGAATATTTTATACTGAGGTTGCACTCATGCATTATTTATATAATTTAAAAAATAGGAAATACTAGAGAGACAGAGTGTGCTTTGTGATGTCACCATCCTATGTCCCCAGAGCAGTTAATATGAGGAGGACATACTCAGGATTTGAGGTTTGGCAGCAGAGTTCTGGGTTCTTCTGTCAGAGACAGAAAGCATGGTTTGAACTTTGCAAATATCCCTGGGAGAGGCAGCACATGCCATGAGTCATTCACACTCTAGCGTGAAATAGATAAGCCATGGAGAGAGGCAGAGGATGCTGCAGGAGGAACAGTGGCTGAGGAATCAGAAGAGCTAGCTTGGGGGTAGTGGCTCTTCCCCTTTTGACAGCTGGTTTTCATCCATATTGAGAGACACCTCCAAAGAGGCAGAGCAGACCTGCCACCCTTGGGGATGTTTGGTATTGACAAAGTTCCTCCCTGAGATCTTTGCCACATCCATGTGTGTTATGACTCAGAGTCTGAATTTTACTCTAACGAATTCCTCTGTAGGCTACAAACAGTGATGACAATGCAAACAATTAATCTTTATTTAGTGTTTACTTTGGGGCCAGGCACTGTCCTTAGCATATTGCTTCTCAGACTCTAATACGTCCATGAATCACTTGGGGATCTGGCTAACATGCAGATTTGGACTCACTTGGTCTGGCATGTGGCCTGAGATTTTGCATCTCTAGCAAGATGCTGAAGGTACCAGTTTGTGGACCACACTGTGAGTATGGAGAATGAAGAGGTCAAGACATATGCTGCCAGGGTTTGAAGCCCACTCCTCCTCCAGCAGCAAAATCTATCATGTTACTTATTTCATACGGTGTTATAAGTATTGAATCAAATAATATACATACAGGCTCTTGGCACAATGCTTGGTGCATTATGAGAGTTTGGTAAATGGTAGCTGTTATTATTATTCCTATCTCATCAAAATCTTCAACAACCCTAAGAGGTAGATCCTATGATTCCCCCCTTATTTGAGGCTTGGAGAGCCCCCTTAGGCTCATGCAAGTAGAAGGCAGCCTGGCTAACTTCAGAGCAGGGCTTCTTAACCTCAGTGCTGTTGATGCTTGGGCCCAATCATTCTTTGTAGTGGGGACCATCCTGTGCCCTTAGGAGATTTGGCAGCATCCCTGGTCTCTACCCAGTAGATCCAGTAGCATCCCTATCGCTCCCGGTTGTGACAACCAGAAATGTCTCTGACATTGCCAAATGCCCCTGGAGTGACAAAATCCACCCCCCCCGCCCCTGAGTTGAGAAAACCTGCTCTGGACTGAGTGTGTTCCTGCAAAGGTTCAGGCTGTTCTCCAAGGAGCCTTGGACATGCAATGTTGCCAGTCAGGCCATCTAAGTGTTAATGGAGACGCAAATGGTATTTGAAAGAATCGTTTCTAATGCAGTGACCAAAGGAGTCACATCTTTTTTTCTCCCCGCCCCCTTTTTAATGCTTGAATGGTTCTAATTCAGCTGTTATTCAACCATTATTCAGCTCTTTGAAAAATTTTGGGTCTGATATTATATATTATCCCTTGTTTGAGTTTGGTGCTGTGAAATCATGCCATTTTCATCTTTTTTTTCTTTTCATAAAAAAAAGAGATGTTGCCAACACCGTCTTTAAGTATGCTTTTATTTGCCTTCTGGTATCTACATATAACAGAGCTTCTGGAAAGTGGAATTTATGATTTGCAATCTGTGGCCATTTCTATAGTGTTCTGATTTGCAAACAGGATTCACCTCCTAGTCTGTATTTTTCTTGTATGCTTCCTTATGTTTGACTAATTTAAGGTTCTAATAGATGCGCTTGTAAAAAGTTGCCTTATTTATCACTGAAGCTGTCTGAGCAGCTTCAGTGAAATTGTGCTGACCTCATTTAATTATTTGTAAAACCTGTGTTCTGATTCAGTTGGCAAGGTTTTGGGTGTCTTTTTATGTTTAAGGAAATTAAAGAGCAAACATCAGATAATTTATTGAGTGCTTATGATGTGCCTCTGTGGTTTATTTCTCTGAATCCTTTAAACATTTCTTAGAGGTATTTTATGTCCATTTTATGGGTTAGAAAACCCAAATCTTGTCTCCATTTAAGGTCACACAGAGAGTAAGAGGTGGGGGTGGGATTTGAGGCCAAAGACCCCAGGGTTCATGCTCTTTCCTGCTTTACTGGGCTGCATTTAGTGATCAAGAATGGACTGGAATTAATGCCTTCTTTGACCACATGCTGTAAAGCAACCAGCCCCAACTGTCTGTTTGATGCCATGGTTTCCAGATGCAGTACAGTCCGTAATCTGGATGTTCCATCTGCCTAATTTCACACTCCAAATGCTGAGAAATCGTTGGATTTCCAAAGCTTTGGAGATGCAGCCAAGTCTCCATTCATTCTTAGGGAGTGAATTCTTATGGAAAGATTACAAGGCAACCTTGAGGGCCTGGCAGAATCTGAAACCCGTGGATGTATAAGTGGCACCAGTCTGCATGGATGTGAATCTTTCTCAAGTGGGCTCAGGAGCTGGGTGTGGGGGGGTGGTGGCCTGTAGGTAAAAGTGGACTGCATTCATTCTTTCAGGATGTAGGTCTGCCAGGGGGGTGAGAGGGAAGAAAAAGGTGCTCAGGCTGGAAGATGATGGCCATTCAGACCTGAGCCATCCTGCCTCCTTGCCAGACCTCCACCAGATCTCTTCAAACCCAGGGCAGCAGAATGCTAGCACAGGAGCTTCAGACCAGTTAGGCCCGGTCAGCTGGCACTGATTAAGCACCAACTGTGTGTACATTGTGAAAAACATTAGAATGGTCAAAGACATAGAACAGGTGGACACTATGATTATTTGAAGCAAGATTCTTAAATTTTCTGAGCCTCACTTTTTTTTATCTGTGAAATGGGGTAAGATTGCATACTCAGTCCTCGGGATCAACTGAGCTTGTGTTCAGGAAAACACTTTGAAAATTCCAAATTGAATTTCATTGCAACACATGTTTGCAGGATATTTTAGATAATGAGTCAGACCTTGGGGGGAGGAGTTAGACAGGATTGGGGTTAGGGAACTCTAGTCAAGGTCTAGAGATTGTGCTAGTCAGAGCTTCTTGGGTTATAGATGACAGAACTCTAACACCCTAACTCTAACCACCACCCCCTCCTCCCCAGGTGAGAAGACTTAGTTGAAAAGGAAATTTATTGGTTCACGTAGTTGAGAAGTCTAAGAATAGAACTACTTCAGGTAGGGCTCACACTAGCAGCTTGACTAATGTCATTGGGACTTATGTTTATTCTCCCTTTCCCCCTTTTCCTGGTTTCCACTCTCCTCTATGCTGGCTTTGCTCTCAAGAGTGCCTTTCCCCTGGATGGACTGTGGCATCAGACTTTTAATCTCCTGGCTGTACATCCTGTAGGAAGCTAGTATATGTGTCCAGGCCAATCCATCAGGAGTCTTGGGATTCAGTCTTACTGGTTTTGATTGGGTCATATGATCACCCTTCAGCAATCCCTGTAGCCAAGGGTGGTGTATTCCTCTGATTAGACACATACAGGTCACAGGCTCATTCCAGGGGTTGGGGTGGAATAAATTCACCCCCTGTAAGGATAAGAGTTGTGAAGGAAGGTCAGGGCTTGTGCCAGAAGAGGGAAGGGTGTCTGTCCATTACAGTGGATACAATGAAAATCTGGCAAATGCCAACTGCTAGAGGTTCTTCCAAATTTGAAAGGAAGCATAAAGCTTGGGGCAGTACCTCTGTCCTGGGTAGAGGTGTTCGGAGAGAGCTTCCAGAAGAAATGAATTTTAAGTTGAGTTTTGAAGGAAGCAATGAATTTTAAGTTGGGTTTTGAAGGATGAATATGAGTTTATCAGGAAAGGGATTGGCCAAGCAAAGGGACAATTAAGGAAGGGCAGACTGAGTGTCTAGAATCAGAATGAATTTGAAGCCTGTACCCCAGCTCACTGAGGATCATCTGGGCATAGAATCAGAATGAATTTGAATTTGACCTGGGAGTGATGAGGAGGCATTCTAGGTTTCTGAGCAGAAGAAGGACCTGGTAAAAATGAGGTTTTATGAAAATATGGGGAGAAGAGAAGATGGATCATAGGGAAGTAGCTTTCGGAGGTTCCCAGGAGTTGGGTTTCTTGGCTCCCACCTAAAAGGCATGATTTAGAGGCCTCAGGGTCAGCCACTCACTAGCTGTGTGACCTTGAGCAAGATATGTACTACTCAATCCCTCAGCACCTTGATGTCCTCATCTATAAATATGTATATTCATCATACCTATCCCACTGCATTGGGTGATTGTGAGGATTAAATGGATTAGTAAGTATAAAAAAACACTTAGAATAGTGCCTGGCTCATAACATGGCCTATATAACTGTTGGTCAGATTAAAACAAAACCATTACTGCAATCTTTCCCAAATAGTGTTTTGAGGAAAACCATTTCCGTGAGAGAACAGAACAGTCAAAAGTGTTTTGATAAATTCCGGGTTCCGTTGTAATAATAATTAGAGCAAAATGTGTTAAGTGTTTACCATATGCTAGGTGCTGCACTTTACCTGCCTTTTCCCCCCTCTAATTTTATTCTTACAAATACCCTGCATAGTTATACAATAGGAAGTGACAAGGCTAGAATCAAAAGCAAGGCATGGCTCACTCTGGATATCGAGCTTCAGTGATTGCTTTTCTGCAGACCTTCGCAGAGCCTTTATATCTTCATGTGCTGAAAATTTCCAATTTCCCAGTGAAGAGGATATACAATATTTCCAAAAATATTGAATTAAAACCTCCCTGACCCCTAGTGCATCTTATGGGGTTTGAACACCAGCCTCTGAGCAGAGTGTGCTTCGACTACAACAATGATAATTAGTAATGAGAAGGTCTTCATCAGTAGAGTAACATGGACGGAGATAATTTAGAGGACTTTCCTCTCAACAAGCTACACTGCTTTTCCCCTCTTAAATTACCCAGGTCAGCTGCCTAACGGACTTCCAGTGTCCTTTATAAGCCAAAGTGACATGGATGTGACAACTTGCTGGAAGGTTCTTCACCACCACATCCCATTATCTGTGCAGTTGCAGCTTCTCTCTGTGTTTTGGGTCCCCTGCTCAGGGAAAGAGGTGAGTACCATCCCATGTAATGGGCTATTTGTTAGGGCCACCCTTGACCCTGCACTTCAGCAGTGACCTTGTCTGTTTTCTCTGAATCCCTCAATCAGCACCACTATTGAAATTGTCAAGAGGCAAGCCTGACTGATATAATGCTGGATTGATTGGCCTCCTCCTCTGCTCGGGAGACAAGTGTGTGGATAGATCCATGTTAGAGTAAAAATGCTGAACCATATTTTTGCACATCTAAACCCACAGATGCAAAGAGAGGAGGAAATGAATGCCTCTTTTAAGCTTCTGCCAACAGTTCACGTTGCCTAGGGGAGGTACTGTGTTTGCCAAGATGGAATAATTTATAGATCTCATTTTGAACTTTGAAAGTCTGCAACTTTTTTGGGGGTGTATGTAGAAAGTGGTTTACTCTATCTAGGTTTATTAATAATCACCAGCTAAGAGGTCAAAGCTAACAACAGGAAAATTAAATAGGAATTAAAATTAGCATTGTGATGTTCAAAGTGTAGAGACAAGAATTAGGTTCTGGAAGCCTGAGGGGGCTAGGCCTGTCTTCCTCCTTCACTGAAAGACCTGGGATGGGGTGGGGGGATGGGGAACGGTCATGAGCGCATTTGCATCATGAGGGCTCATGGGCACGGGAAAATGGGCTCAGACACTTAACACTTCCTGCCTCACTGCTCAGCTGGCCAACTGGCTTTTCCTGATGCCCCCCAGCATATAAGATGAACTCTCTAGCTTCACACATGTGACTCCCCCAAAATTACCTCTCCTGTCCTTCCTTCCCACTTTGCCCATTTGGATGTTGACCAACTGACTGTCTCCTTGTTACCCCCACTGGACTCTTACGTGATTTTTGCCTTTGTTTATGATGTTCCTGCAGCCTGGATATTCTCTTACCTTGACCAGCTGCAGACTCCTACACATTTTCCTTTTTCCCTGGGGCAGAGCTGATGCCTCTGCAGCCCAACTGTCATACTTATAGAAAGCAAGCACCACATTGTATTGCAGTCTAGGTTTGAACTATCTTCCCACAAGGCCATGGACTCTTCGGGTCCAAGGACTGTGGTAGGTTTCTGTTTGCGTATGCATCATCTAAGACTCTGCAGGCTCTTCATTCATGCATGTTGAGGAATAAATGAGTAAGTTAATACTTTCATCCTCAGAATCTGTTAGGAAGTTTATTTTGCTGTGAGCGACAGAACCACCCCCAGGCCTCTATAGAAATTCAAATGCACAAACTTTTATTTTACCACATATAAGTAGATCCAAGGCAGGCCCTGGAATGGTGACTCCATAAACTCATCACAGACCCAGTCTCCTTTCAGCTATCCATTCTGTCATGCCTATGAGGTGGTATTTTCCTGGCCTGCTATGGGTGCTGCAGCTCCAGCCATTACATCTGATTTTATTTTTATTTATTTATTTATTTTTAAATATTTTATTTATTTATTTGAGAGAGGGAGAGAGCACAAGCAACGGGAGCGGTGGGCAGAGGGAGAGGGAGAAGCAGGCTCCCACAGAGCAGGGAGCTTGATGTGGGGCTTGATCCCAGGACCCCGGGATCATGACCTGAGCTGAAGGCAGACGCATAGCCAACTGAGCCACCCAGGTGCCCCTACATCTGATTTTATTTATTTATTTTTAAAGATTTTATTTATTTATTCATGAGAGACAGAGGGAGACAGAGGGAGAGAGAGAGAGAGAGAAGCAGAGGGAGAAGCAGGCTCCCAAGGAGCAGGGAGCCCGATGTGGGACTCGATCCCAGGACCCTGGGATCATGACCTGAGCCGAAGGCAGACGCTTAACCATCTGAGCCACCCAGGCGCCCTACATCTGATTTTAGACAGTAGAATTGGAAAGGTGAAAATTGCACAAACAACTTGTTTAAATCTCATTGGCCGATACATAATCTCATAGCCGCACCTAGCTGCAGGAGAGGCTGGAGTTCTAGGAGTCCGTGAGTAGAAGTCTGACATGGCAGGTAGAATAATGGCCCCTGAAGATATCCATGTCCTAATTAGTGCAACCTGTGAATATGCTATGTTGCATGGAGAAGGGGCATTAAGTTTGCAGAAGGAATTGAAGTTCTTAATTGACTTGAAATGAGATTATCCTGGATTATTTGAGGGGGCTCAATGTAATCCCAACGGTCCTTAAATATGGAAGAAGGAAACAGGACAATTGGAGTTGGGAGTGACAGACACAATGTGAGAAGGACACTGCTGGGCACTGCTGGCTTTGGAGACAGAAGAAGGGTCCGCAAACCAAAGAATTCAGATCTAAAAGCTGAAAAAGGTTAAGGAAACGGATTCTTACCCAGAATCACCAGAAATGAACCAGGCCTGCCAACACCTTGATTTTAGCCCAGTGAGAACCATTTCAGACATCTGACCTCCAGAAATGTAAGATAGTAAATTCAGGTTTGAAGCCATGAAGTTTGTGTTAATTTGTCACAACAGCGGTAGCATAGGGACCTAGTGGTTCTGCTGCTTTCCTTCTTTACAGAATGTCTCTTAGAAGATGCTTAGTTTGGACAGAGGCTGGGGCGGGGTGGGTGGGTCTTTTTATGGGAAACTTAAAGTGATGGTCAATGTCAGAGATTGGCAATCTTTTTCTTTAAGAAGGCTGATAGCAACTATTTTGGGCTTTGTGGGCCAGTAGGCAAAATCAAGCATGTTATGTAGGTACTTGCATAGCCAGTTAAAATGCAGTCATTTAAACACCTAAAAACCCTTTTTAGCTGGTGGGCTGTACAAAAACAGGCAATGGACTGGATTTGGCCCGTGGGCCTCATTTGCTGGCCCCTGATGTATACTGTCACCCTGAGGAGTGTTTCTTTTTATTTTTGAATAATAAAGGTAAGGCATGGTTTTTGTAAAAATTCCAAAGAATGAAGCATGAAAGAGGAAAAACCATGAAAATCCTCTCTCACAGCTCTCCCTCCTCACATTTTACCTGTGTACTGTACAGGGCTTCTCGGCCTTGGCCCTGTTGACATTTTGGGCTGGATCTGTCCTTGTTTTCTTTTGTTGTGGGGCTGTCCTGTGCACTGCAGGATGCGTAGTAGCATCCCTCGCCTGCACCCATTCAGTGCCAGCAGCCCTGCCTCCCCCACCCCCCGGGTTGTGACAACTCCGACTGTCTTCACACATTGCCACATGTCCAGCTGAAAACTGTTGTGCTCCCTCAAAAGTTGGGGGAAATCATTTTGGGTATTTCTCTCTTTCTTACTATATTTATTTATAATATCCCCCCCCTATCTTTCTCTCCTTTGCTCCTTCTCCTCTCCTTCTTTCTTAAAATAGCATTGTATATCATACATTTTTATTCTACAACTTACTTTAAAAACCCTTTTATTAAAGTATGACATGTATACATGAAAGTGTGCAAATAACAAGGGGAATGGTTATGAATTTTAATAAACTATTTCACGGCCATGAACTGGCACCCAGATTTAAAAGAAATTAACCCTCATCAACTTTTTATTTAACAATGTATTTTTATGAGTTGTATATATGGTGTCATTTATATAATATCTTATAAAATACAATACATAGAATATTTAAAAATGATATGTGAATATACAAATATGTATTTTATATATCATTTTTAAATTTAACAAAATAGTGGATATGTTTCTGTATTAGCACATATAATCCTTCCTCATTTTTGCTTGAAGGTGGCTGGGATGGGGCCCCACTCCTGCATCCCCGAGGATGACTGGCACCTCAGCCAGTTACCATACAGCATTCCCCAGACCAAATGATTTGTTACAGAATGGACACATAACTCAAACAAAGCCATGGAGTCGGGAAAGAAGTGCTTACTCTTTTCTTTCCTGGACTTCAAGGAGAGTACATGTGATGCTGGAGCAGAGGCAGTCATCTTGTCACTATAAGGGGAGGCTAGAGCCCACCTGGAGGGAGCAGAGCCTATGCATGGAGAGAAGAGTGGATCCTGGTGGCACCTTTGAGGCCTCATTAAGCTGTACCTGAAGTTAGACTTGCCGTGGGGCATTCAAGCCAGCATTCTGGCTGGTGAGAAGCTCAGATGACTGGTCCCATTTTTTAGCCCCTTATACTATCCCAATTAGACTGCAGGAATGTTTCCTAGATACAAAACCAAATACACATACTTTTTTTTTTACCCCTTAGGAAAGCCAATTTACATGAAGTTTTAAAGAAGCTTGGTGCATTCATTTTCTATTGCTGCTTTAAAAAATTATCACAAACTTAGTAGCTTGAAACAATACAAATTCATTCACTTATAGTTCTGAAGGTCAGAAGTCCACAGTGGGTGTTATAGGGCTAAAATCAAGGCATTTGCAGGGCTGTATTCCTTTCTAGAGGCTCTAAGGGGCTGCTATAAAAATACAGTAATACAGTGGTCCTCCTTTTTCCACGGGGGATATGTTCCAAGACCCCCAATGGATGCCTGAAATTGCAGATAGTACTGAATCCTATATATACTATGCTTTTTCATATCTTTACATATACCTATAATAAAGTCATTCATAAATTAGGCTCAGTAAGAGATTAACAACAACTAATAATAAAATAGAACAAATATAACAATATACCAGTTAAAAGTTAGGTGAATGAGGTCTCTCTCAAAATATCTGGTTGTCTTGTATTCACCCTCCTTCTTGTGATGATGTAAGATGGTAAAATGCCTATGTGAGGAGATGAGGTGAGGTGAATGATGTAGGCATTGTGACGTAGCATTGGGCTACCACTAACCTTCACCTTCTAATGATGTGTCCGAAGGAGGATCATTTGCTTCCAGCCCATCGTTGACCATGGTATCTGAAAACTCAGAAAGTGAAACTGTGGATAAGGGGGGACAAGTGTATCCTGTGACAGGGGTGGCAGCTTTAATGATGTCTGAATTGCCTCTGGGGTCATCCTTCCATTGTCTTGTCATCCCCTGGCTTCTGTTGAGACAACTGCTCTGTATGAATCTTCTCACCAAAGGGGCACTTGCCGCACCCTTGGTGCTGTCTCCGAGCGTGTTTTCCCATTCTTTTCTATGTGGATAGGCTGAGAATTTTCCAAATCTTTAAGTTCTGGTTCCTTTTTGCTTAAACATTCCATCTTCACATCATTTCTTTCTTCTCACATTTTAATATAGGCAGTCAGGAGGGACCAGACCACTACTTTAGCACTTTGCTTAGAGACCTCCTCAGCCAAATACCGATTTCATCCCTTGGAAGTTCTACCTTTCACAAAACGCTAGGACGTGAACGCAATTCAGCCAGGTTGTTTGCCACTTTGTAACAAGGATGGTCTTTCCTCCATTTTCCAGTAGCATGCTCCTCATTTCCGCCTGAGCCCTTATCAGAATGGCCTCTACCACCCATATTTCTACCAACATTCTGTTCCAGATCACATGGGTATTCCTTAGGAAGACTGAGGCTTTCTCCAAAACCCTCCTTTTTTTTTTGAGTTAGGTTTTTACCAGAATTTACCTGAATGGTCTGTTCACAACAATGAAAGCATGTACCTCAAAACCCTCCAAAGCACTTCCACATTTTCAGGTGTTTGTACAGCAGCACCCCCACTTCTCAGTACTGTTTTCTGTCTTAGTCCATTCAGGCTATTATAACAAAATATCATTGACTGGGTGGTTTATAAGCACATTCATTTCTTACAGTTCTGGAGGCTGGGAAGTCCAAGATTAAGTTACTGGCAGATTCAGTGTCTGGTGAGAGCCCATGTCCTGGCTTACAGATGGCTGTGTCCTCATGTGGCAGAAGGAGTGAGACCTGTCTAGGTCTCTTTTAGAAGGAAGGGCACCTGTCCCATTCATGAGGGCTCCACCGTTTTGACCTAATCACCTCCCAAAGGCCCCACATCCAAATACCAACACATTGGGCATTAGGATTTCAACATATGAATTTGGGGAGGACACAAACATTCAGTCTATAGTAGGGAGAATCCATATTCTTATCCTTTCCAGCTTTTAGAATTCACTGCATTTATGCTTATGGCTCCAGTGTCCATCTTCAAAGCCAACGGTGGCCAGCCAAGTCTTTTTCCCACATCTCTCTCTGACTCTTCTGCCTCCCTCTTCTACACATAAAGACCCTTGTGACATTGGTCCCACCCAGATAATCCAGGATAACTTTCTTATTTCAACATCAGCCAATTAGCAATTCCTTAATTCCATTTGCACCATAAATTCTCCTTTGCTGTGTAACCTAACATATTCACAGATTCTGGGGGGTCAGTACATGGACATCTGTATTAGTTTCCTAGGTCTGATGAAACAAAATACCATCAACTGTATGGCTTAAACAAAAGAGATTTATTCTCTCACAGATTTGGAGGCCAGAAATCCAAAGTCAAGGTGTTGGCAAGGTTGGTTCCTTCTGCGGGCTGTGAGGAGGAATCTGTTTCATGCTTCTCTCCTGGCTTCTGGTAGTCTCTGGTGTTCCTTGGCTTCTAGGTGGTCATCTCCTTGTATCTTCGTATCGATTTTCTCCTGCATGTATCTGTCTCCATCTTTAGATTTCTTGTTTTTATAAGGGCATGGTCATATCGGATTAGAGCCCCCTAATGACTCCATTTTAACTTGATCATAAAGACCTTGTTTCCAAATAAGGTCACATTCAGAGGCATGGGAGGTTAAAACTTGGACTTCTTTTTGGGGAACACCATTCAACCCATAACAACATTTTGCAGGGGGCCTGTCTACTGCGTTGAGGATGGATATGTCTCAGGATGTTTTTTAAGCTCCCTCACACCTCAATTTATTATATCTTTGGGAGAGGAACAGCAGCATCCATATGGACAAATAAAGCCCAACCTCTGTGTGTTTTTGGGTTTGCTGGGGAATTGTCCTGGAGCCTATGTGAACTGCAGGAGTGCCTCAGGGACCACACATGTTCCTCTGCCTGACAGTTAGTTATCCAGTTGTCCAGAATCTTTTCACCCTTGCACTTCACTCATTTTGTAACACATGGGCCAGGCTGACTCATTCTTTCATTTCCCAGATTTAATGGAGCACTAGAGGCGTGGAGTGGAAGGCAGCAACCCTGAGGTGCAGGTTACATCTTCAAGGAGAGATGGCAAAAAGTCAGCTGGGGTGTGGGCCCACGGTCCAGGACAGTGGTCAGGGTGGGGCCATGAATCTGGGGTCTCAGCATGGAGATGGCTCCCAGAGTAATGGAAAGGTCTTCTTGCTCTGTTCCTGTCTCCCCACTCCCTGTCTGTGAGCTCCCAGCTGTGGCTATTCTGAGTCACTGGCCCCCAGCATTGGGCACAGGTACACCTAGAAGGTCTATAGTTATTCACCGAATGATTCAATCAGTCAGTCAGATGAATGCTTGGGAGCTGGGCCTGGTTCCCTCAATGAGCAGGGCCAATTCTTGGCTGCCACGGTGTGTCTGATGGGGTCCAGGCAGCCTGGCCAGAGAGCCTGCAAGGAGGTGACCCTCCCTTTCTCTGCTTTTGTTCCTGCCTCTTAAGCAAATGCATCTTGATTCTGATTTTGATGTTTTGAAGAGAGTGGGTAGGGAGCTGATGACCAGGGACTTCCATTAGACTGTCACTTTTGATAAATGGCTCTTCCTGAGGGCTGGCACCTGAGCGTTTCATCCTGTGAATGTGGCTTCTGTTGGAGTGGAGCAGACCAGGGCTCTGGTGTTGGGACTATGCTCAGGTGTGCTATTGCTTCCAGTGCCTCCCTGTTGCCTCTCTCAAAGAAAAGAGTTGTTTTTTTTTTGTTGTTGTTTATTTTTTTAATGGTGTGATAAAATATGCGTAGCATAAAACATCATTTTAACCATTTGTAAACATATAATTCAGTGCATTAAGTCCATTTACAATGTTGTGCAACCGTCACCACCATCCATTTCCAGAACTTTCTCAACTACCAAACAGAAACCACACACCCACTTAATACTAGCTCCTCTTGCCCCCTCCTCCCAGACTCTGGTAACCACCACTCACTTTCTATGTCTGTGAATTAGCTTATTCTAGGGACCTCATATCAGTGACATCACATAGTATTTGTCTTTTTTTTTGTCTGGCTTTTTCCATTAGTACAGGCGTTTAACAGTGTCTTTGAAACAATTTCCAGAGAGCCCGTATCACTTCATTCTCTGCCCGCCCTTAGCTCTCTGGCTCTCCAGAAATCATTGTGCTCCCCCTGTTCATCCTCCACCTCCATTAAGGAAACTGGGTTTCAGTTTCTATTAAAACTCTCACTTTGGGGCTTTTCTACCAAAACATATCTCAAATGTGCCTTTTCCTCTTGTCAGCATATCCCTACTCCATCTCTTGCATGGATGGATGCTGTAACACCTTAACTGGCTACCTTGAGCCCAGCCACAGCCAGAGCCATTCATAGTGTAATGGGGATGCCCCATGGCCCACCCCCTTCACCAGCTCCCGTAGCTCAGAGCTCCAAATCCCATGCTGGGTGTTCAGCACCCTGTGCGGCCTATTTCCAGTCTATCCTTTCTGCTCTATGTCCTGTTAAGCTTCCTTCATTTCATTTTAGCCATACAAAACTGTCTGCTGGTATTGGAGCATCTGATGCCAACCACTTTGTTTCTTTTTTTTTTTAATTTTATTTATTATTTGACACAGAGAGAGAGACAGCAAGAGAGGGAACACAAGCAGGGGAAGTGGGAGAGGGAGAAGCAGGCCTCCCGCAGAGCAGGGAGCCCGATGTGGGGCTCGATCCCAGGACCCTGGGATCATGACCTGAGCCGAAGGCAGATGCTTAACGACTGAGCCACCCAGGCACCCCAGCCACTTTGTTTCTGTCCTTGTGGTCACACCCACCTGGTGTTCTCTAACATCTTTTCTCTATTCAGCTAGCTCATCTTAAGGCCGGGCACAAAGGGCCGCTAGGACAGCGAACCTTCCTTCCAGTCCAGGATCTTTGTATATTCATCTGTTAGATTCTTGCCAAATTTGATCAGAAGGATTTGTTGGTGTCTCTGTTCGAGGTGAGGGAGACCATGACTCCTTGAGGGCAGTGATGCTTCTTTGAATAATGCACTTGCGGATGAGATCATGGGCCTTGGAGTTCATATTTGGCTTCGAATTCCAGGTCCTCCATTTGGCTATGTGACAGGGGAAGTTTCTTCTACCCTTTGAGACTTAGTTTATTATTATTATTATTATTATTTGCATAATGCTTGTGGTGGACAGACTTTCAGGTGGTTCTTGTGATCCCCGCCTCCTGATGTTCATGATTTTGTGTGATGACCTTCTCTTGAGTGTGGACACGACCCAGGACTTGCTTCCAACCAGTAGAATGTGGCAGAGATGGTGGGATACCATTCCTGTGGTTATGTTCTATAAAACTCCATCTTGCTAGCAAATTTTCTCTTTCTCCATTGGTGGCCTGGAAGAAGGAAGCTGCTACAAAGCAAGTGGCCAACTTGGAGAAGCCCACATATAAAGGACTTACAGGCAGCCTCTAGGAGTTGATGGTGGCCTCCATCAAGTAGCTGAAACCCTCAGTCCTGTAGCCACAAGGAAATACATCCTACCAATAACCCGAAGGAACCTGGGAGCTGCTTTCCTCATTTGAGTCTCTGATGAGACCACAGCCCTACTGACATCTGAATTGCTGCTTGGTGAGACCCAGAAGTAGAGAACCCAGCTAAGCTGTGCCTAGGCTTCTGACAGAAACCGCATGATAATAAATGTGTGTTGTTTTAAGTTTATGAGAATCTGTTATGTAGCAATAAATAACTAATTCAATAGGCATATCAGTGTCTATCTTAAGTGGGCAATTCTCATTGTGATAGGTAAATGAAATAAAGCGTCTAGAATGATACCAAATGATAAAACATGCATGAAGGTTAGATGTCATTGAGATTACCATTATCCCTACATTCACTAGATCCAAACCTATAATAGACCATCAGGATGGTTGGTAGGGAGCTGAATAGATGAATAAATGAGTAAATATACTTCACCCAGTGTTAGATTCAGGACCCCTGCCCTGTAGTCTGGGGCTCATCTGGGTCTTGGCTTAACCTAGAAGAAACAAAGATAAATGTGATTTCTATTTAGTTGGAACGTTGGAACATTTTATTATCTCCTAGAAGTCTGGAGACTTCAGTGGAGAGAGTAGATTGATTTTTTGAACTTGTTTGTCTCAAAGAGGTAAACTTCTACCATGATTTATAGAGATCCTCAGCTGGAAGGCCAGTTGGATAGCCATGTTATCCAGAGTCCTAGCAAACATCCCTTCATATGTTCCTACCTCCCAGCTCTTCTGTAGCCCATAGCACTTCTTGTCTTTGAAAAAAAAGTTGTGTGGCTTTTCTGGGCCGTCCATTTCCAAAGCCACAACTGGCTCTATGTAAGGGCATGTGGGGAATCAACAGGGCAGAGTCAAACTTCAGATATCTAGTCATGTAGACCTACCCCTGGAGGAAACTCTCTAACCCCTGGCAGAGAAAGGGGGGAGGATTCCCCAATGGCTTCTTCTTGAGGCATTTTACCCCTTTCTTGTTTTATGTTGTTCTCTGTACCCCAGGTACTCCATCTGCCTCCTTCTGGAGCTGCACACCTTTAGGTCCCAAGCTCTGGACAGTTCTTAGACTCTGGGTGTTGGGATCCACCTTGCTAGGACAGGATCAAGCAGGCATCTGTCTGTGTTCTTTGCATTGAGCTGGACCGAAACCATGCATGGATATAAAGTCTATGATACCTGCAGAGTCCAGAGGGCAGGAGAGTGTCCTGGAGTCCTGGTAGGGGGAGAATGCCATGTCAGTAGCCTCCCATCACAGGCCCCTGCTAAAGACATAGATTCAAGATGGGAAGTCATTTTTGAAAATTAAATATGGAAGGACAAATGACCCAGTTTCTTCAATGGATGAAGGGCATGAAGAAAATGAGAACCAATATGGATTAAAAGAGACTTAAGAGACACATCTCCCAAATGTCATTGTGTGGACCTTCTTAGGATACAGATTCATGCAAAACAACTATTAAAAGATATTTTCAAGACCTGAACTCATTGGAGATAGACTGGGTATTTGGTTTTTATTAAGCAATCACTGTTAATTTTGTTGGGGTGATAATGCTATCATGGTTCTATATTAAAAAGCTCTTACTTGTCAGGAATACACATTGAAGTATTTATGGGTAAGTGACATCATGTTTGGGATTGGCTTTAAAATACCCTATGAAAACCAACCAGCCAAACCAAAGTTGGAAAGGGGGGCAGATAAAATAAGAATTGCTAGAGATGGGTAGCAATTGAAGCCAGATGATGGCTCCGTGGGGGTCTGGTAGTGTTTGCTTCTTCTGTGAGTGGATTAGAAAATGCCCATAGCAAGTGTTAACAAATTAAATATATGTCACCCCCTAGGGATTAGAAGGCTGAGTTCTGGTGACTGCTGATTTACGGTGGGATCAATCTCTCCATCTTTAGAAAGGGTACAATGACTCCTTCCCTTCCACTGTTATTTGGTGACTTCCATGTACCCTAAGTCCATGGCTGTATGCTTGCTGAACAAGACAGAAGGTCCCTTCCCTCATGAAACTCATGGACTGGTGGGCAAGACAGATGTTAAATAGACCGAAGCATTTAATTGAAATTGTGGTCATTGGTGAAAAGGAAAACCACACGATGTGGAGGGAGTTTGTAACAGGGAAATTTGATGCAGACCCAGACAAAGAGCATCACAAAGGCTTTCTGTTTTTGCTGATGTTTAAGCTGAGGCTGGAAGGGTGGTAGCTTGGACAAGTATATGTACATGTTTGTACAGGTACATAGGTGAGTACACACATGTGTGTGTGTGCATGCACACCTATGTGTGCATGTGTGCTTGTGTGTGTTAGGAAGGTGAAGAGACAGAGTAACAGCTGTGCAAAAGTAGGAGACATGTTCAAAGTTGGGGGGGCAGCAGAAGGGCAGTGAGGGGAGATGGTCAAGGAAAGGAGGCTGAGGGGCTCTGGGTGTCCTGATTGGAGAGATGATGCCAGGGGTTTGAGGCAAGATATTTGGTACAGTTCTGGAGAACAGCAGCATCTTGAGAATGATGGCTCATTTCTGAGGAATTGAATTGAGTCCGATATAAGTTAAATGTTTCAGGCGTGACTCACAGTGTCCAGGGACCCTATTATATGCTTCCTTTCAGCAGTGGAGGCTCTGAACCAGAAAGTCTGCCATGACTGGTGTTTAACATTGTGCCGTGCTCTCTGCTTCTGGGCTTTCTCATTCTCAGCCCACATTCTGGGTCCTCAGTGACATCTGCTATTTGGTGGGTGAAGCCCTTCCTCAAAGCCTCTTCTTATTGTGGTCTTTGACAAGAATAAACTGCTTTTGTCTTTTATTTATTCTCAAGGACTAGCAGATCTGTGTGCCAGGGGAGAGCGGTCTTTGGACTCTGGGGTTCAACTCCCAGCAATGTCATTTTCTCCTTCTGTGCCCTTAGACACGTTCTCTGACTGGTTGGAGCTTAAGTTTCCTCATCTGTAAAATGGGGACAAATATAATCCCTCCCTCGTAGGTGGTGGGGAGGAGCTGATGAGGTAAAAAGGGCATGTGGTATGTCTAGCAATCATGTGCTATTATTGCCAATATTATTTTATTATTAATAATCATTAGAGGGGCACCTGTGTGTCATAGTTGGTTAAGCAGTCAACTCTTGGTTTCAACTCAGGTCATGATTACAGGGTCGTGAGATCGAGCCCTGCATCAGGCTCCATGGTTAGTGCAGACTCTGCTTCAGATTCTCTCTCCTTCTCCCTCTGCTTCTCCTGCTCATGCTCTTTCTCTCTTTCTCTAAAATAAATAAATAAATAAATCTTTAAAAAATAGTCATTATACAAATCCGGGATTTTGACCTTCGCCATAGGTGGGTCAAGGCCTCGGACCTAGATTTATGTCTTCTTGAGCCAAGATTAGATCTAAGAGTAGAATAGAAATGCAAGGAGACTAACATGTATTTTGACATCTATAAAATATACCTTTTTCCTCATAGAAAATAAAGGAGAAAAGAATAATTGCTCTTAATCATCCCACTGGGAGAAGAACACCAGTAACATTTTAGTGAATTATTTCCTGAATCTTTCTCTTTCAAAATTGGATTAATCACAGTCCTTAGTCATGACATAATCTTAGCATTGGTACAGTCATGGCCAGTTTTGTCTGTCATCTATCTATTCATTAAAATGGACTATTAAAAATCTCCATTTTAGAAGATTAAAAGCAGTTGATTATTAGCAATTTCATATGGTTTATCTTAATATTCATTTTATCTTTGATAATGTAATAAGAACCCATGAACCTACCACTCCAAACAAAAGCTATGTCCCTTAAATAAAATCTTTAAAAAAAATAGAAGGGCACCTGGGTGGCTCAGTCAGTTAAGCGGCTGCCTTCGGCTCAGGTCATGATTCCAGGCTCCTGGGATCGAGTCCCGCATCGGGCCCCCTGCTCAGCGGGGAGTCTGCTTCTCCCTCCCTGCCAGTCCCCCTGCTTGTGCTTGCTTTCTGTCTCTCTCTCTCTCTAGGGTTAGGGTTAGGGTTAGTATAATAAATAACTAATAATAGTATAATAAAAATATAAATAATATAAAAAATAAATAATAAAAATAAAATAAAATATAAAAATAAATAAAATAAAATAAATATAAATAAATATAATAAATAATAAATAATAAATAAATTTAATATATAAATA
>NW_027397075.1:11486178-11607882 GCF_003265705.2 Callorhinus ursinus | reverse complement strand
TAACAACATCCCCAGCAAATATACTCTAAAGAAATCAGAAAAGACCTGAAACCAGGGGAAAAGAAAGGGAAAGAAAGAAAAAAGAGAGAGAATAAAAAGAAAAAGATAAAAACAAACAAAAACAGAACAAAACAAACAGAATATGATCAAATATGATCAGGTAGTGCATAGATCAGTGCCACACACTAGATTTTGGGTATATTTTGGTCTGTTAGAAGACAGTGCCTCCTAAAATTTTAAAGAAAGAAAGACTTATATATGTACAAAATAAGGGTTGATACAATGAAGGGATGGAAGATGACTGTAAAGATGAAAAGTATAAAAGATTTTATAAAAGGAAGTGATAAGATAAGTTGTTTGAAAAAAGAAGGAAGAAGATTTAAAAAAAAAAAGAAAAAGGGAGAGAATGTGATCAGGCAGGAGACTAGAACAAAGCCATACACTAGTGATTTAGGGTATATTTTGATCTGTTAGAAGAAAGTGTATCTCAAAATTTTAAAGAGAAAACAACTTATATATATATGCCAAAAATAAGGGTATCTACTATGAAGGGATAGAATATGACTCTAAAAATGAAAAATAAAAAAAAATTTTTTTCAAAAGGATTGATAAGATGTTGGTTGAAAAAGGGAAAAAGAAAAATTCAAAAAAAAGACAGTTAAAAAATTAACTTTGAAAAACTAATGAATCATGGTAAAAAAGCCATGAATTCTATGTGCAGTATTCCCCTAGTGCTGGAGTTTTCCCGTTCTCCTTGATCGGTAAACTTGGTCTTGGCTGGCTGTTCGTGCTGATCTTCTGGGGGAGGGGCCTGTTGCCGTGGTTCCCAAATGTCTTTGCCAGAGGCGGAATTGCCCTGCCCTGTCGGTCCGGGCTAAGCAATATGCTCGGGTTTGCTCTCGGGAGCTTTTGTTTCCTGCAAGCTTTCCGTACAGCTTTGGAGGACGAGAGTGAAAATGGTGGCCTCCCAATGTCCTCCCGGAGGAGCCGAAAACTTGGGGTCCTGCTCCTCAGTGCGCCCCCAGAGAAAAGCAGTCACTCCCGTGTCCCTGGTCTCTGGCCGCACCCCGTGCTCACCCGGCCTGTGACCGAGCGTGTCTATCTGTGGCACCCGATATTTGGTGTGGAGTCTCCAAACCCAGCAGATCCCTGCGGTGCGCTCCCGCGCCACTCCTCCTGAGGGAGGAAGGGGAGTCTCCCTGGATCTGCCGCTTGTTGGGTTCCTGCTGGAGGAGCAGTGGCCCAACTGTGTCGCCGATCACAGTTTATGGCAACACCGAGCTGAGAGCCCGCGCCTTGGCTCCATCTCTGCAGCCGGCTTCCCTGCTCCAATCTCTGGGAGCTCTGCTGCACTCAGGCACCCTCAGTCTTTCTGTGACCCTGAGGGTCCTGAGACCACACTGTCTCACGAGGGTTCCACCCCCAGCTTAGCCACTGGAGCGACGTCCCTCAGCGGAGCCGACTTCTCAAAGGTCCGATTTTGTGCTCCGCGGCTCTAGCACTTGCCAGAAGCTGCCGACGGAGGCCCTCTCCCCTGCCATCTATCCTCCCGATTATCCCCTCGGATTCACTTCTCCGCACGTCCTACCTTCCAATAAGTGGTCGCTTTTCTGTTCAGAGAGTTGTTGCTATTCTTCTCTTCGATCTCCTGTTGAGTTCGTAGGTGTTCAGAATGGTTTGATCCCTATTCAGCTGAATTCCTGAGAGTAGACGAAATCCAGGTCTCCTACTCCTCCGCCATCTTGCTCCGCCCACATCATTAGTTTTTGATGTCATGTTCCATGATTCATTGTTTGTGCTCCAGGCAGAATGTGCCCTCTTTAGTACCCATCACCAGGCTAACCCATCCCCCACGCCCCTCCCCTCTAGAACCCTCAGTTTGTTTTTCAGAGTCCATCATCTCTCATGGTTCGTCTCCCCCTCCGATTTACTCCCCTTCATTCTTCCCCTCCTACTATCTTCTTCTTTTTTTTTCTTAACATATATTGCATTATTTGTTTCAGAGGTAGAGATCTGTGATTCAACAGTCTTGCACAATTCACAGCGCTCACCATAGCACATACCCTCCCCAATGTCTATCACCCAGCCACCCATCCCTCCCACCCCCACCACTCCATCAGCCAACTCCAGGTTTAAGAATTCCTCATATCAGTGAGGTCATATGATACATGTCTTTCTCTGATTGACTTATTTCACTCAGCATAACACTCTCCAGTTCCATCCACATCGTTGCAAATGGCAAGATCTCATTCCTTTTGATGGCTGCATAATATTCCATTGTGTATATATACCACATCTTCTTTATCCATTGAAATAGAGATGCTTTTTATTTTTAGGTAATCATTTTACTCATTTTCTTCCTTGATTATTTTCCCCAATTGATCTTGTGCGTATAAAAAGCCTTCCCTATCTTAATATCAGCTAAAAGTTAATCTAGATTTTCTTCAGGTTTTTATGGTCAATTTTTACATTTTAAATCCTAAATACATTTGGAATTCATTTTGATGTCTGTATGAGGATCTAACTTGATTATATTCCCCCAAATAACCAGTTGTCTACAAGCTGGGTTTATGAATAGTTTTCCTTATCCCATTGGTTAATGATCCCTCCTTTAGCATATGATCAGTGTTTCTCATTATGCTTTGGTGTGGTTAATGGATGTCTATGCTGTATCTTTGTTTGTCCATCAAGTCTTACACCTGCTTGAATGTCTGCAGCCTTATAATAAGAAATCTTTTCTTGCTATTAGTCCTCATTTGCAATGTGGTTCTTAAGCATTGTTGGCTATTTCTTAATCCAGGGCATTTCAAAATAGTTTTGTCACTCCTCCCCTAAAAACGATTGGAATTTTGA
The DNA here is from genome assembly GCF_003265705.2 of Callorhinus ursinus. Classification (NCBI taxonomy): domain Eukaryota; kingdom Metazoa; phylum Chordata; class Mammalia; order Carnivora; family Otariidae; genus Callorhinus; species Callorhinus ursinus. The sequence continues at coordinate 11,605,029 of NW_027397075.1, read as the reverse complement.
TTGGACTGTGTTAAACTTATAAATTAATTTGGGAAGAACTGACATTTTTACATATTTAGTCTTCAAATCCAAGCAAGCTTGTGTAGGTTCCATCTAATTTTTTTTGTTGTTGTTAGTATTTTGCTTTTCTCCCTTTCTCCCTCTTTTTTGTAATTTTTATTGCTATTGGGAATGGATTCCTCACACCCAATATAGGTTGTTCTGGCTGGAAACAAAAGACACACTCAAATTGGGTAATTCAAAGAGAGTTTATAACTGGACTTAGCAAGGTATCGGAGAGGTGACTGTAGGAAAACCACAACATATTGGAGACTTTTCCTGGGCTATTAACAGGGGGGGCAGTTAGCACACCTAGGCTGAAGAGGCAAGCAGAAGGAGAAAAACCAGATCCTGAAAGGGGAGTGTGGTGTGGAAAGAGACTTTTTGATAGGAACTGGACACTCGGTTGAGATACCCAGCCTACCAGAGGAGAATGGGAGGGAAGGAAGTTGAGGAATAAATCCCGCAAGCTCTCCTCCCTCCCTGTTGATGTTCTCCACTGGGTAAACTCAACTGGAAGCTACAAGTCCAGGGGGTCCCTGATGTAGTCCACACAGATCAGCCTTGAGGATGGATGAAGAGAGGGGAGGAAGCGGGAGAGACAAATGGAAGATAACTACCCTGCTACCTTCTCTCATTCTCGTCCCCCATTGTACATACCAGCTGGTATTTGTCAGCATATCCAGGAATAATTGATGTTTATATCTTTATTCTCCTATTTCAAACATTTTTCTAAATATTTGCTCCCTTGCTAATTCTAAGAATTTTCCAGTTGATTCCATTTGGTATTCCAAGTGTGTAGTCCTATGATCTACCAGTAATTTTTTGTCTTCCTGCTTCCAATGGTTATGTCTCTTATTTTACTTCCTGTTCCTATTGTAAGAGCTGAGCCTGCCACAAAATCACATGTGGTTTTATTTAATTTTTTTAAAGATTTTTATTTATTGGACACAGAGAGACACAGCAAGAGAGGGAACACAAGCAGAGGGAGTGGGAGAGGGCGAAGCAGGCTTCCCGCTGAGCGGGGAGCCCGATGCGGGGCTCGATCCCAGGATCCTGAGATCATGACCTGAGCCGAAGGCAAACACTTAACGACTGAGCCACCCAGGCGCCCCTCACATGTGGTTTTAAAAAAGCCTTTTTAAGAGCCTGAATTTCAGCTTTTGAGAATCATGAGAAATCTATGGCTTAGTCTATTTCCTCTTCTCTCTGTTCCTCTTCCCCTTCCTCCCCCTAACCATCCATCCAGTATACCTATATTAAGGCCAACCACATTCAAGCCCTGAGCAATGTGGTGGTAAACAGGAGAGATAGTAAGCAAACAAACAAACAAGATAATAATAAAAATACCAGAGAAGCATTTCTCCAACTTTTTGAACTCATTCCACTGTAAGAAATTAGTTTGGCAGTGTGTCCCAGCCCACACACACGTGCACTGAAGAAAAAGTTTCATTTATCCCTTACTGCATATAATGCAATGTATGAAATATGCTCTGATGTTTTCTATTTTGATTCACTTTATTTAAAAAGAAAGAAAGGAAAAAGAAAAAACCCCTACTGGTTACTCCTCTCATATGATTTCATGCCGCATTTATGGGTCCTGACTTGCAGTTTCAAGAATGCTGAGTCAATGTAATGTACCGTGCTGAGAAGTAAAATGTAAAAGAGTAACGGGGTTGCTACTTTAGCTTTTATTCCAAGAGCAACTCCATCTACCACTGAACTTGGAGAGAGCCCTTGGGGAGTCCAGAACTTTATTGAATTAGCAGGATGTTGGAAAGAGTCCCTTCAAATGGTGAGTCCCCTGAAGGGTATGGAGGGGAGGAGGCAGGTTTTATGCCTCCCTTCATGTCCTGGAGCTATTACTTTGACATTTCCCTTTAACTGAGAGACTCGTCCAGCTGCAATCTCCATTCACCTCCCCTTGCCAGATCTCAGGAAGTTATCTGTATGCAAACTGAATTTGGGTATAACTGGGTTGAGGACTGGTGAGCTCTGTCTGTGGAGCTCGTTTCTCATCCATTAGCTCTTTTCCCTTACTCGATGGTTACCAGAGAGGTGACATTAGCCCCAAGTTGGTCTGAAATCTCTGAACTCTACTGTGCATTTAACAGCTGTCCTGGGTACCTGGGAGATGGGTGTAGAGGGGCTCATGCATGGCTACCACGTGGTTTAGCCCTCTGGAACCTACCAGGTCAAGATCTGGTTACATCCAGAAAAATGAGGAGCCAGACTGTTGTGATAGGTGCTTAAATTTTAAAGGATCTGGGGCAGTGGAGGCCTCAAAAACCAGGGAGAGAAAGCTTTTCCACTTGGTCTTCAGAATGGTGAAGAGTACATTCTGGGTCATAGGAGCGTTTACACTTATCATCATAGGAATGACATTTCTAGACCTTTCTATATACTAGGGACTGTTTTGAATACAGTAATTCATCCTGTGAGTTAGGGACTATTATTATCCCAGTGTTACAGATATGGAAACTGAAGCATGGGAGAGGTTGAGTAGCTTCCTCACTTGCACACAGCTAGTAAATGGCAGAGTTGGGATTTGAACTGGGCTGTTGGGGCTCCTTACCTCTATGCTATACTGACCAGAGTCCTTGGACATTACAGTATGCCATAATAGATGCTGAAAACAAATGTGAAACAATGAGTTAATGAATTAATCAATGCATCTCTCTCCTTTTCCATGGCTAATAGAAGCCCAGTTTGGTTCCTATTGTGGGTGTCAGTGTGCTCAAGGGAGCGGGGCCTGGCTTGAGAGCATGAGTAAATGATTGGTTTAAGCCACTTAGGAAACTCCCACTTCCCTTTGTTTACAGTGATTAGTTTAAGAGTGGACATGTGACTTGTGGGTATCTGCTTGGGCTTCTGGGAAATGTTTTCCTTCTTTCCTATCTTTGAGCATGGCTGTGTAAAAAAGTGTGGCCTGGAGTGTTGCATGTCATCTCCCCACAGGCTTGAGGACAGTTAGTGGGGCACAGACATTGGGGAGGTGATAGCATCATGCAGACACAGAAACATGTCTGGACTTGCCTCTCTCTGCACACTTCTTAGAGGAGATAAGGAGCCCTATTGTTGAAGCTATTTTTATTTGGGAATTCTTTTCCTTGCAACTAAAAAAATTTGAACTTACAATTTGTATTTGAAATCCATTCCTTCCTCCCTTCATTCATCCAGTAAATATTTATTGTGCATGTACTACATGATGGGTCCTGCACTAGGCACTGGGAATGCCATAATGAATTCCATTATGAATAAGGCAGAAACAGACCCTTCAGAGGTAGGAGAGGCAGGTGTCAATCAAGTAGACAGGTCAGTGGGTATTCACCAGAATGACAAGTGTGGTGAAGGCTGAGTAAATGGTGATGTCAGTGCGTGTGATGTGGGGATCAATCTTGTAAGGAGGTCAGGTGGTTTCCCTGAGGAAATGACATTTGAGGTGTGGTCTAAAAGAAGAGTAAGCATTTCTTTAGTAGGGAGGGATGATTAAAGGAATGTATTCTAGGGAGAGGAAAAACAAGGGCAGAGGCCCTGCAGTGGGAGGGAAATTGGGGATGTCAGGAGGTAAAGGAGTCCTGGTGGGTATAGTATGGATCAGTGAGGTGTGTTAGTCAGGGTCCTCCCAAGAAACTGAACCAATAGGAAACATAGATATACAGAAGGAGGTTTATTATGAGGGAGTGGCTTACACAGTGATGAAGGCTGAGAGGTCCCATGACCAGCCATCTGTAAGCTAGAGGCCCAGCGTGGTGTGGTTCTAGTCCAAACCCACTGGCCTGAGAACCCAAAGCAGAAGGAGATGGATGTCTCAGTGGAAGCAAGAGAACACGTTTGCCCTTCCTCTGCCTTTTTGGACCCTTAGCAGATTGAATGATGCTCATCCACAATGGTGAGGGTGATCTTATTTACTTAGTATACAGACTCGAGTGTTAATCTCTCTCAGAAATATTCTCACAAATACCCCAGAAGTAATGTTTTACCAGCTATCTGACATCCCTTAGCTCAGTCAAGTTGACACATAAAATTAACCATCACATGGGGACAGAGGAGGGAAGGTGGGCTAGCCGCATGAAGTCCTGGGTATCATACCAAGATCTTAGGACTTTACCTCTAGACCTGTGGGAACCACTTAAGTAGCAGGATGATGAAGTCAGATTTGCATTTTGGGAAGATTGCTGCACAGAACACCATTTGGGTTGGAAAACTGTAACAGGATTCTGCTGAACAATGATCACACTGAAATCACGGCAGGGCTGTGAGCCCTTTTCTGCCTCCCTGTGTGGCCCCTGATTGGAGCTCCATGGGCTAATGTATTTAACTTGGTTGCTTATTTAGAACTATCTTTGATTTGGCACAGATTTCTGTTTCTCAACTTTATTCACCTCTATAGCTTTCATTTGAGGATAGAGGTGGTGTATTTTCCACTGCTCACAGTATTTTGAATGTGTGTTCTAAAATCAAAGGGAAGCTGTGGGTGGAATGGGAGGTCACTGGGGTGTGGAAAGAATTGAAAATATTCATAGGCCTTAAACTGTAGCCAGCAATCTATGAGGGAGTGTGTTTGGCGCCTGTCCTATACCAGTCTGGTTTCTGAGGGATTTTTCTTCCTCACAGACCACTCCTCTGGCATAGGGGACTCTCCTTCTGGCTTTGGGTGGGTAGGTAGAACTTATAAATGTCCCACACTGTTGGACCTGTTGGAAGGGGTTGTGCAAAGTGTCAAGATGGGGTGAATGCAATTTTGCTGGACATTCTGCAGGCAGCAAGAAGAAGGAAGCAGGAAGAGTGCCCTCAACAGATAGCACAGCAATAGCTGGAGTGATTGTCAGCACAGGGATGTGTGACACGTCCATTTAAATGGCCATGGATGGACAAGAGGCATTGACCTGGATTCCCTTTGCATTGGGGCTGGTGGACAGAGTTGGCTGCCCCTCAATGCAGAGTCCTCTCCATATGCCCTTCTGCCAGGTCTAATCTCCTCAGAGAGCCCACTGACCTCCCTCTAGGTGACATCTCATCCCCTTTTCTTCTCTACCCTCTTCCAACCTAAGTAACCCTTTCCAATTTGTTTTTATGGACTTTTAAGTCTCAAGAGGCTTTACCTGTCTCAACCAGATGCCCTCTTGCAAATCAAAAGTTGTAGCTTCCAAGTGATGATTGTGATGTAGCATCAAGAGACTTCTTTAAAAGTTTTTTAAAAAAAGAACAATTTTTTTCTCTTTGTACTCATCTGACAAATATGTATTGAGCACTTATTATGTTGCGAGCATGTTCTAGGTGCTGGGGATAGAGCAGGGAATAAAGTAGACATCCCTGCCCTTGTGAAATTCATGTTCTAGTCAGGGGAAGTAGAAAAATGTCCATGTCTCCTTGACCAGGGGCAGGTTCCTCAATAAGGAGTTGTGAAACAGAAAGGCACAAAATGACTACTTTTAAGATAACATCTTCTTTCTGTTGAAGTATTTCTTGAAAAGCAACTAGAATGGCACAGTCTGAAATTCAGTTCTTACATGTTCCTGCAAGAGAAAGGTCAATTCCTGTGGCTGGTCACTAAAGGTCTTTAATATGACCTTGACTTCCATGTTCAACTGTTATCCCCACTCCTTCCCTTCACAAGCTCCATGTGTCTGTCAAACTCAGCCTATTTATGGACTTTCTTAGGTGGAGTGTGCTTTCCTGCCTCTGAGCCTTTGCTCCAGCCCTTCCCCTGTCTAGAATGCCCTCTCCTCTCCTTCTGACTTTCTAAATTCTATCCACTCTTCAAAACTCAACTGTAAGCACTGAAAGTGCTTGAACCTAGTTCAGAGTGAGTCAGATATATACCTGGTTTCAAATCCTGGCTCAGCCATTAACTTGGGTCAGTCACTTGACCTCTTCAGAGTCTTGATTTTCTCATATCTAAACTGAGTTGGTATGAAGATTAAGTGGGTTAATACAGCAAAGTGCTTCCCACATAGCAAGCATTTGTTAAATGTGAGTGGTCATTATTTTACCCTGTGTTGGGTACAGACTTTGCAGGATACATATTACACATGGGTTGGATGTGAATCTTTTGGGGCCAGCAGGATGAATGTAATGGCAGAAAAATGACACCCAAAGATGCCAATATTGTAATCCCTGGAAGGTGAATATGTTGTCTTACATGGCAAAAAGGACTTTGCAGATGCTTTTAAGTTAAACATCTTGAGATGGTGATTATCTTGGATTATCTGGGTGGGCCCAGTGAAGTCACAGAATCTTTATTAGAGAAAGACAGGAGAGTCAGTGTCAGAGACTGGTTGGAAGACACTCCACTTCTGGCTTAGATAGTGGAAGGAGTCATAAGCCAAGGAATGCAGGTGGTTGGAAGAAGCTGGAGAAAGTGAGGGAACAGATTCTCCCCTACAGCCTACAGAAGGCAGCCCTGACAGCACCTTGATTTTAGCCCAGTGAGACTCATTTCAGACTTCTGATCTACAGTGCTGTAAGATCATAAACTTGTGTTGTTTAAAGACACTAAGTTTGTGGTTAACAGTAATGGAATATTAATACACATCCATCTGCAGTGATTCATGCTTTTCCTTTGATACACTTCACATATTCCACTGAGGTTGTTAACAATCTTTTCAATATTTCTGGTTAGCATGAAAGCCATAGGCACTTTCCTTAAGTTCCATTTGCCATCTCAATGCACAGGAATTTTTTCTCTCCCTTATTTACGGTAGTCTGCATTATACAGATGACACAGACTGGCAGCCTGATACAACCTAGAGGTCAAAGGCCTGGACTCTGGATCTACAGACCTGGGTCTGAATCCTGGACAGGTCCCTGAGTTGTTGTGAGAGGATGGGGAAGTGACTACCCGAGTATCTCCAATCTTTAATGTCCTCATCTATAAATTAGCAATACTGTTTCAGAGTTATCATAAAGGGAATATGAAACAACACATGTAAATCTCTCAGCACATGTCCAGCACATAGCAGATACCTGACAAATGGTGGTGGTAATTATTACTACCATTAATTGTTATTATTCTGATGCAATCATGGGCTTGTGCCTATTACAGGGTAATTTCTGGGTTTTCAGGGACTATGGCTGCTGTAGTTTTAAGAACTTCGAACATTATTGCTCAGGGATCACTGTTCCACAGAGCACACACGTGGATGGATTCATTATGGAGAAGAAGATTACAGTGAGCTGGGCAAGATGATGCCCCAGGAAGAGTTCTGAGTAGGGCAGTGAGGTGTTCAGATTTAATAACTAACATTGAGTCCTTACTGTGTGCCTGCCTTTGCTAAGGGCTTTTGTATGGTTTTGCTGGTTCCTTATGCCTAATGGCTCTCTGCAGGGTGGCAGTTAACATCCCCATTTGAAAAAGGGGAGATCAAAGGCCAAGGAGGCTATGCAGCCTGCCCTGGGTCTGGCCACTAAATGTGTACTAACCCAGCCTTTTTACCTCTAGTGCTTCACATTCTTCATATTCAAGATCCTGGCTCCTGAGTAGCCCTGCTGGAAGCAAATGCTGTCATGCCTCAGGGACAGGTAAGACCCTCCCAGGACAAGGCTTTCTGGTTGAAACAACACCGCTCACTCACTTGCTATGGAAGGAAGATGGAGTGGAGCTGGCAGCACCTTCCTGGAGACAGCTCTGAACAAAGCCAGTCAGGCGTGTTTTGAAGTGAGGCTGCCCTAGGGGGTGTGTAGAAGAAAGGCAGTGTTATTGATGTTTCCCATCACGACGCTTACAGTTCTTCATTTCTGGTCCCTGAGCCTCAGGAGTCCTCAGTGCAGTTGCCAAATTGCTTCATGCTCCAGAAAGTGGGGTGCCTCTTAACTAAGAAAAAAACTGGCATTTTCTACCAACAGCCCCAACTGTTAGAGCTTCTTATAATATTAACAAGGCATCCACAGCATTATCCAGAGAGCGCCATGCTTCTTATTCTTTTCTTTTCTTTCCCAGAAAGGGCTTTGTTCTTTCTCTCCTTTTTCCTGACTCTTGAAGGGACTCCATCTTCTTTGCTTTGGTCTGGGCCTGTGACAGCCAATATGGTGTCCTTGTGGCTATTTAAATTTAAATTAATTAAAATAAAATAAAAACTCAGCTTCTCAGTTGAAGTAGTACATCTCAAATGCTATTTGTCACCATACTTGCCTTATGACAAATAGCTTGTGACCACTAAGTTGGACCACACAGATATAGAACATCTTCGTTACGAAAAGTTCTCCTGGATGGTCCTGGTCTAGGACTTTCATTCAGTTACTCATTCAGCTCTTATTAACTGAGCATCTGCTATGTGCCAGACACTGTTTTAGGTTCTGGGAAGTAAACGGTCAACAAGAAAAGTGAATCTTTACCCTCATAGAGTAACCTCCATGATGGGTAAGATAGTCATGCAGATAGTAGTTGCAGAATGTGAAGAGTCCCAAACGAGACTAGGAAGGGTCAAGGAAAGGAGAGCAATGGTGAGTGGGGAGCATAGGCAGACAGTTGTGGGGAAGGCAAACATGAGATGCCCTCAAACCCCCTTCCTGCCCTGTGTCCTGAAGAGCTCATGCCTTCAGCCCATTCACTGAATCCTTTGCTTGGGCTGTGCCTACTTTGAGTGTAGGGCAATGAGGAGGACCATCCCCAGAATGGTAGTCCCTTCTATATGTGGGGATGTGCAACACCTGGTGACAAAATGGAGAGAACTTCAGGTGCCAATAAAAAAGCTAGGGTGATCCCTTGGTTGACCACAGGCTGGTGAAGACAGGGTGTTACTTCTCTTCTCTGGGGGGAAAGAGATAGCATTACCATAAAGGGGTTTCTATTCCAAAGCACAGGCTTTTCTCCCAGTTACCTCTCAGTGACTAAGGAATTAGTGGCTTTATATTTGACCTACTCCTATCCTCTGACATTGTGGATCGATACTTTCCTCCTCATGGGCTTGCCTAAAGCACAAGTGGCAATGCCAGTGACTTGTCCTTGACGAGAGGAGGTTTAGTATCTCTAACCAACAGAATGATGGGTTGCAGTGGAAATGCTGTCTGCCTTCGGGTAGCGTCCCAGAAGTGAGTTGGTCAGTTGTTGGGGCTGCGCCAGGCATGGTGTCTCCCATCATTCCTTCATGGGTTTTGGTGTTTAACTTCCAGAGAACTTAAATGAAGGAGATAGATGGATTCCCATGTCTTCTCCCAATATTACCATTTGAGTTGATTTTATCATGTCTCCAGATACTGAAATTTGAAATGACTCCTGGCCACTTATTTGCCATCAGTCCAAGTAGAGAATTACTGTTTAGATCTTGAGGATGAAGTTGGTAACTGGCCGGACACAACGTGGCAGAAAGAGCTTAGTGTGGCCTGTCACAGTTAAAATCTTGGGTGGCATTCTGCTGGAGGGGATTATGGAGCCAGCACGGCTGGAGATTGTTTCAGCCAAGGAATATAGATTCTTGTTTTTTTAATTGGAATTTTTTTTTAGGATTTTATTTATTTATTTGAGAGAGCGAGAGAGAGAGCACACATGCAAGCCAGGGGTGGGTGTGGGTGGGAGAGTGGCGGGGAGGGGTAGAGGGAGAGGGATAAGCAGACTCCCTGCTGAGCAGGGATCCAAATGCAGATGCAAGGCTCCATCCCAGGACCTTGAGATCATGACCTGATGAGTCATGAGTGGAAGGCAGATGCTTAACTGCTTAAGTGAAGAAGCCACCCAGGCACCCCAGGAATATGGGTTCTGTAGCAATAAATTCATGCCTATTCTTTTTCCTTGGTGGAGACTTTTATTCTCTCTGTCGCATAACTTTTATTTGTTGTGTGTTTACCATATGCCGGGTTGTATATCTCAGTCCTTATAGCCACCCTGTAAGGTTGGCCCCATTTATCATGCCCATTTTACAAATGAGCAAGTGGAAGGCCAGACGTTTGAGATAATGTCTAAGTCATAATGTGACTGAGCCACAGAGCGGAGATTCCACTCTTGGACTCCACCTCTATTACTGGCTCTTTTAATTAGGGTGTGGTATATCTTTAACAAAAAACACCTAAGAGATGAGGCTCAGTCTTTGCTCAGTCTTGGCAGACAACAGCACCTAGCCAGCATTCAGTATCACTGCTTTCACTGCTTTTATTTATTTATTTTTTAAATTTAGGTTTTTTTTTTTTAAGATTTTATTTATTTGACAGAGAGAGAGAGAGAGAGCAAGAGCAGGAACACAAGCAGGGGGAGTGGGAGAGGGAGAAGCAGGCTTCCTGCAGAGCAGGGAGCCGGATGCGGGACTCGATCCCAGGGACCATGACCTGAGCTGAAGGCAGATGCTTAACGACTGAGCCACCCAGGCGCCCCATCACTGCTTTTATTTTTAATTGAAGCGATATTTTCTGTTTACAGTAGTGATGAAAGTTTCCTCTAAAAGTAAATGTATTTTATGTTAAAAAAAGTGCTTCTATTTAAATAAAAATATGAATTAAGTGATTGTAAATGTGGTGTGGATGTGGCAAAAATAGTAACAGTGGCATGAGAATACCCCCGATCTTCCATTAAGGCTGAGACATGGCCATTTGTTGGTTAGGAGGGCAAAGGATGTCAGAGATGGACCTTCTGGGTATTCAGGAAGTGAAATGCCAAGTCCTCCTGTGTGTGTGTTCAGTGGGGGTGCTTAGAGACCACCGTGGCAGAGCTGAGAGCTGGAATGCACTGAGTGTGGCAAATAAGGGGATTTCTCTGGAACATTTTAGAAAAGGGAGGCCTGATTGTGGTTAAGGAGGGCAATGCTGAAGTTTAATTCTTACTGGGAAGTACCTGTACATCTACTCTAGTGAGCACTGATGTGAGGCCTTCATTGTGCCAGCTGCTTTTTTTCATCATCTCACTGAACCTTTACAACAACCCCCTGGATGCTTATGGTTCCCATTTTATAGATGAGGACACTGAGACGCGGGAAGGATGTCATTTGACATCACACATGTACACAGGGAGCCTGAATCCAGAGACCCTGTGCTTACCCTCTCTCTTATAGTCAGTCATGACACATGCTTATACATATTCATTTCTCCTCTTTTGACCTCAGTTCTTTGATGGATCTGAGAAGTGTTGTTGATTTTCAGTTCATTTTTTTCCTGTTTGCTGTCTGAACAGGAGTGATGACTTACAAGCTCCTCTATGCTGGACTGGAGACCTTCATTTTTGAAAGATATTTTCATGGGGTATAGAATTCTAAGTTGACAGTTCTTTTTTCTTTTAGCATTTTAAAGATGTCACTCCATTTTCTTCTGGATTGTGTGGCTTCTAATTTTAAGGGTCCTGTAATGCTTATCATTGTTCCCCTGTATGTAATGTGTCCTTTTTCTCTGGTTGTCTTCAAGATTTCTTTTTATCTCCTCTTTTTGGACTATGGTTGGCTTGAACTTTTCTCGTCACAATTGAATATAGATAAGACCGAGAAACTTTCTTTGGCCAGTGGAATATGAGCAGAAGACTCAGGAGACATTGTATGATTTGCCATATTCTATTTCTACTGCCATGGCAAGTGGTGACAATGTTGAAATGGTGGTTGCTTTGTAGACCCAACTTCTGCTGTGAGGATAGAGTGGAGCAGTGGCTCCAGCTGACCCATCATGAACATGTAACATGCAGTAGATACTTTTTTATGGCTATTAGGATTTGAGGGATGTTTATCACTGTAGCACGTCCAGCCTATCCTGACTGAGAGACTGTATCACTTTCTTCCAGATGGAGTCAAGGGGATGGTTTGTGGGGGAGAGCCCAGTATTAAAAGTTCTTTGCTTATAAACCTAACCCACTGACAACCACAAAGATGAAGGGATAACAGGGAGGAAGATACCGTAGAACAAAAGAAAAAACACACACAACCAATCCTACAAAATTTTCATAGACCCCTACCTCATCTTGTAAACAGCACCGACACTGTTGGATAATTAAGATGCATATGCTACCTGACATTAAGCAGCATTTTGTGAACTGTTAATTAAGATTTAATCAGTCACATATTTTATTCTTACTGAATTAGAAGATTAGTGTTAATTTCTGGCAGGGTTCCATTACTCCCTGTTGAAGGAAATCAATGTATCTGAACATAATTTAATGAGAAGAAGCTGGTACCATAGTGAAAACAGGCTGGAGAGACATTATCTTGACATTTTAGGTAATTCAGTAAGTCTGGCAAAAGAGGAGTGATTGACAAAGTCATTATTTCTTTCACCAAGGGGTAGAAAGCACATTTCTGACAGTGAATTAAGATTTTGGTAGTGAAAGAACACAATGAGAATTAAGAATGGGGCTGATGAAGTGCTTGCTCACCACCTTGTGTATAGCTTCTGGGCAAGGTTAGTCAGTCATGGATTTTGCATTCCTGGCTTGAGATGAGGAAAACAGCCTCAACAGAGCAAAGGCAGGCAAGATGGGCTATGACAGTGGGTGGGATGCTTATTTGCAAGGTGTTTTCAGGTTGGATCTGGTGAGGACTGCTGTTTATAGGAGGTCTGCCTGGGAAGGAATGTAGCAGGCACTTAATACATATATGTTGAATGGATATGTCCATGGAGGTGAATGTGTCTTCAGAGACTATCAGATGCCTCCCACTGTAAGTAGTAAAATATGCAGAAGTGTCCTTGAATGTGCCACATGGACTTACTGCATTGAAACCGTTCCTTAGGCCCTTTTAAAAATGCAGGAATAATGAATGGTTACTAGTTTATTTATTGGTAAACATAGTAGATATTATCCATTTATGATGCTGATATTGGGAGGGTATGGAAAGACAGATGAGGGTGGGGTAGATGGGCTGGGCTCTGCCCCAGTGTGATGCGAAGGGAGAATAGAAGCAGCAACCTAGAAGAAGCTGGGAGACCAGGGGCACATCATGAGGCATCAATTCTGATGGGATCAAGCCCAAAGATAAGGCCTAAGTGAGGCCAGGAAAGACCAAATCACTGGGGACAGATCAGAAGCCAGTCCTGCCTCTTCAGGAGAGATTTCTGCTGGTGTTCAAACATAAAGTGAGAGAGTGGCTGTCAGAAGGTGCTTGGGCCTTGCCTGTGAGTGGAAAGCTAAATCAGTTACAAATTTTGTGGGCTAAGGGTGAGTTCCTACCCAGCCCCCATACCTCCTACTCTCTGCTCTTCCTTCCACCCTTTCTGTCACCATTCCTTCTTCCTTTACCCCCTTCCTCTCTCCTTCCTTCCTCCCACACTGTTGATGGAGAACTTAAAGTCTCTATTAGCAGAGGAAAGAGCCCTGTCTATGGCAGGGACATATAAACTGTCAATTCTACAGCCTCACAAACAAACACTATGCAGAGGATTATTACCCAGACTTGGGGGTACAGGCAGGCAGGAGAGCATCTTGCTGGGGTCTGAATCAGGTTGGGAGCACTGCAGGGCCAGCCCGGAGCAAAGAGAGCATTGTTGCTGGTGGAGACACCTCAAAGAGAGACTGGCCTGGGGCAATGAAGGACCAGCTTGCCAGTGACTGGCTGGTTTCTCAGGGTGTATCATGGGGTCCTGGTGTGGTAGGCACAATTTCCAGGAATGGTCCCAAGAGTCCACACCCGTGATCCCCAGAACCTGTAAATGTGGTGATTCATCACTCCTGTGGCTGTGTTCTATTATATGGCACAGTTCCCTGTGCCCTGCTCTAATCCCATGAGCCCTTAAGAGCAGAGAACTTTCTCTGGCTGGTGGCAGAAGGGAAGTGAGGGAAACCTGAGGTGTAAGAAGGCCTCAAAGTGCTGTTGCTGGTTTGAAGAAGCAGAGGCCACAGGAGAGTGAATGTGAGAGGCCTCTAGGGGCTGAGAGAGACCCCTGGCCAAAGGCCACCAAGGAAACAAGGACCTAGTCTTACAGCCACAAAGAACAATAGCGTGCATGAGCAAGGTGGCAGAATCTTCTCCCATTCCCATAGATGTGAGCCCAGGACAGCCAGTATTGTGACTTTGCCTTGTTGGGCCCTGAGCAGAGAGCCGAGTGGAGTCCCCTGGACTTTCCAGCCCATGAGATGATAGATGAGTGCTGTGTAGGCTGCCCAGGCTGTGGTGATTTGTTATGCAGCAATAGCAAACAAACACACCTGACCTCCCTTGACCAGAGGCATATCCAAAGCTGCATAATGCAAAGCTGGGTTGGGGTCAGTGAGGTGGATTTAAACAAATGTGGTGGGTTAATGTGGGCTGGTGGCCTTAGGTAATAGGGAATAGTAGAAAAATAGAAACCATTCCATAGGCACATTTCCATTCTGTTGGAAGACATTTAAAAATAACAAGATTTTTTTATGAGCATATAATCATTATACACACACCTTGTACAGACTTTGTGTCTACCTTTTTCTTAAAAAAAAAAAAAAGGATTCTGCAAAGATGACACGCTGAATTTGGCTTCTTCCTCCTGCATGATCACTTGTAATACAGTGGCTTCTGGGCCCTGGGAGTGGCCAGACACAAAGTGTGGCGCTGGGCTTTGGGAGTCCCAGCAGAGAGAACTGGGGTGAGCTCAGAATGTAGTGGGTAGTGGGAAGAACTTGGTCCTAAGGAGACAAGTGAAGCCCTGCAGGGAGAATTGAGTGAGGTTCCCTATCCCAGTGAGTGAGCCTGGGAAGAAAAATAACCATCCATCTAAGAGGGCCTGGGAACATAGAATGCATAAAAGAAGAATCTGGCAGATTTGATTCTTTAATTATTAAAAAAACACATTTAAATGGCAAAACATATCATAAATAAAGTCGACAGTTGAATAATGGACTTGGAAAATATTATGCAAAAAATAGGCAAAGAAATTTTACAAGTCATCTAGATGAGCTTAAGGAACCAAATTAAAAAATGGGCAGTTGGGATCCAAGATGGCGGCCAGCAGGAGGCTGATGAAGGAGCTTGAAGAAATCCGCAAATGTGGAATGAAAAACTTCTGTAACATCCAGGTTGATGAAGCTAATTTATTGACTTGGCAAGGGCTTATTGTTCCTGACAACCCTCCATATGATAAGGGGGCCTTCAGAATCGAAATCAACTTTCCAGCAGAGTACCCATTCAAACCACCGAAGATCACATTTAAAACAAAGATCTATCACCCGAACATCGATGAAAAGGGGCAGGTCTGTCTGCCAGTAATTAGTGCTGAAAACTGGAAGCCAGCAACCAAAACCGACCAAGTAATCCAGTCCCTCATAGCACTGGTGAACGACCCCCAGCCCGAGCACCCACTTCGGGCTGACCTAGCTGAAGAATACTCTAAGGACCGTAAAAAATTCTGTAAGAATGCTGAAGAGTTTACAAAGAAATACGGGGAGAAGCGACCTGTGGACTAAACTCTGCCGCGACCGATTCCAGCGAGTGTGAGCGGAGACCCCGCAAAGCAGGACTCTGTGGAAAATTGACATGTGCGGCTGCCTGGCGTTTGCTTGTGGCAGTTACTAACTTTCTACAGTTTTCTTAATCAAAAGCGGTCTAGGTAACCTGTAAAGAAAGGATTAAAAATTTAAGATGTTCTAAAAAAAAAAAAATGGGCAGTTGACAGATGAGCAAACTCAAATGGCCAAAAAAAAAAAAAATGTTTGCAGTTAGTGAAAACCAAAACCCTTAGTTTATATCTTTCTGAATGTCCAGAATATAATAAGGGTCATAATGCCTGCTCTGGTGGGGACATGAGGGTAGGATGTCCATACACTGCTGTTAGAAAGTGAAGGGTTTTCTTGGAAAGCAATCTGAGAGTGGCTCTTAATTAAAATTAAAATACCTGAGCCTCTTGAGTCCAGTCCCAAGATGGCGGCCACCATGGAGAAGGCAGTGCTCTTGTTCTTATTTTATAAATGAGGGGAATCCCTAAGGAGAATCTGGCTGCAGAAGATGTCAACGTTACTTTTGAAGATCAACAAAAGATAAACAAATTTGCACGGAATACAAGTAGAATCACAGAGCTGAAGGAGGAAATAGAAGTAAAAAAGAAACAACTCCAGAATTTAGAAGATGCTTGTGAGGACATCATGCTTGCAGATGATGATTGCTTAATGATACCTTATCAAATCGGTGATGTTTTCATTAGCCATTCTCAAGAAGAAACAGAGGAAATGTTAGAAGAAGCAAAGAAAAATTTGCAAGGATAAATCGACGCTTTAGAAGCCAGAGTGGAATCAATTCAGCGAGTGTTAGCGGATCTGAAAGTTCAGTTATATGCAAAATTCGGGAGCAACATAACCTCGAAGCTGATGACAGTTAAACATTTTATAATACCTTTTTTAATTTGTTTAATAAACTTGAATATTGTTTAAAATGATAATTTCCCTTCTTCAAATGATATGGAAAGCAAAAGTTTCTTTTTTTAAAATTTTCATTTATTTAATGAAACTTGCCTATTTTCACATGTCTTGCTTATTTATTTTATATTTTTAAAAGAAGACAGTATTCATCTATGTATTTTGCATAACGATTCTATCAAGTGCAGGGGCTTTATGTCATGTTATTAAAATCGGTTAAGCAAAAAACAAAAAAACAAGAAAAAAAAAACCATGAGCCTCTTGACCGAACTATCCTATCCTGCAGATCTGGCCCATGGGACTGAAAGCATGGGTAAAGCAAGAACAGATGTTCGAGGATGTTTAACGCGGCTTTGTTTGTAGAGGGAGGGAGGAAGAAACAAGGTCAAAGATCATCCGCCCAGGAATGGTTGAATGAATGAATGAATGAGGGACAGTTTTCTGCCATCCAAAAGAATGAGTCAGAGCAATGCCGACTGTGTTAGAGGTATAGCCATGAATTATGACTGAGTGAGTAAAGTAACTGCTGAAAGGTGTATATATGATCCCATTTTTAGTGAAGATAAAAGCAACCATGTACATACATGTATGCGACATACGTGTACTACTGATATGTAGTTACTTAAGAAGAGAGAAAGCTATGGAACAGTGCGGTCCAGGTTGTAACATGAACCACTGGGTAGTGGGAGGGGAACACGGGAGAGGGGAATTGATGCATAAAAAGGAAAAAGAAAAGACCGCATGACAAAAATAAACTCGATATGTGTGATATGATTACCTGGAATCATTTGGATAAATTTATAGATGTTTGTGTAAAGAAATATAAAATCTTACATTTGTCTATTTATTTATTTTTAACTTAATTTAATTTTAGTATGTTATGTTAGTCACCATACAGTACATCAGTAGTTTTTGATGTAGTGTTTCATGATTCATTGTTTTCGTATAACACCCAGTGCTCCATGAAATACGTGCCCTCCTTAATACCCATCACCGGGCTAACCCAACCCCCCACCACCCTCCCCTCTAAAACCCTCAGTTTGTAAAATCTTATAAGATGCAGCCCCAATTTAACAGTCACTCATCCGTGTTATATGAGGTAGTGGCAACAGCTAAGTGCTGAACAGGACAATTTTTCTAATCCAGTCTGGGCTATTTTGCCATCTTTCCCCAGTGGTGACATCTTGTATAACTGTAGTACAATGTCACAACCAGGAAACTAACATTGGTACAGTCTGTGGACCAAACTCCGGACCCCATTCGTTTTCTCTGGTTTTTACACACACTCACGTGTGTATATGTGTGTTTGTGTAGTTCTGTGCAGTTTTCTCCCAGGTATAGATCTGTGTAACCACCACCACGATCAAGACACAGAATGACTCCATCACTACAAAGGAGCCCCCCTTTTTCACTGCCTCCACCCCATCCCATAGGGAGCACCACAGGAGCAGAAACCTGAGCTTTTCCCACTGTCTTCCGTGAAGGTTCCACAGACTCTAGGTGCACCGTGGGCTCTTGCTCTGTGTCCCTCCTGCCTCTGTCCTTGTGGCTTTTGCTGCCTCTTTGTGACCGGGGTGGCTTGTCCTGGGCTGTGCCACTGCCTTATTGACGTAAGGCCCTTCTTTACAAATCTATCTTGCTGTTTGCTCCGTTCTCCTTCCCTTAACGATTGTGGCTTTGAGTAGCTCATAGACTCATAAAATTGGCTCTTTTCATAAACCATTCTCACTCTGTTTCAGGTTGCATCCAGCCTGATTTTGGCAGGAAGGGCTCTTGTTATCTTCTGGAGCTACAATGGCCGGGCTCGCTCAGACTGGGCATCATCTTTTGTGGAAGCATCATTTAGAAAATAAAATGCATTTCTCTGAGAACACTGAGAAGTTTCCTGGGTATTATTACTCAAGGCTCAGGGCTTTACAATTTCCATTTCTCAGGCAATTCAAAGAAAAAGAAGGAGAAATCAACTAACTCTCACTGTCCTGAGGGCTCCTATGTCTCTTTGTCCTTGTCTAGCACTGGCCCACTGGCCACCTTCAGCTTTATACATTTGCTGGCATCTAGTCTTATTTTCCCCCTGGTGTGCCTCTCACTTAGTAGGTATTCAATAAGTATTCACAAACTGCTGAGAAACTAAAGAACTGGGGAGTGTTTCTCTCTCTTTCTCTAATTTGTTACATTTCTTAAGCACACTGGTAAGGGTTCAGTGCATATCTGCTGAAATGCACTGGAAGACAGCACCACCTAATTTTGGACAAATTATATTTATTGTTAACTTGTCTCTGCAAGTCCCAGTTATCCGGAATTTGATGAAGGGCTGTGTACTTTATCATTGTGGTGTGTTGGAACAAGACTGGTCTGGCTGGATAATCTCAGGCTATTTACTTTATCCTTCTCAGCCCCATTTTACAAATGGGGCTGATCATGTTCTGAGAAGTAAAGGGATAAGCCAAGTGCCCAGCACCTGAGTAGGATTTTGATAATTGGTTGGCTTCTCCCTCCTGCCACGCATCCTCTTGCAGGTGGGATTGCTAAGAGCTAACAAGACCCAGAGATTAGCATTCATTAGGATCAACACCTGTGGAGGGGAGGAGCCAGAAGCAGATATACGCAGAGAGGGTAAGGTGGGCTGCAAAGCAGTCTACGCCAGGGCTTCTGTGGGGGTGTTCTTAAGCTGATTTAGAATTGGAGCAGTGTTCCTCGACTGGCACCAGCAGCTTGGCTCTTACAACTGCAAAACCCATGACTGGCTGCAGGCTGCTCAACCTTTGGCAAGTCAGGGCCCCTCAGCTGAGGCAGTCCCTGCCCGAGGCTCATGGCTTGGGGCTTTCTGCCCGTAGCTGTCCTGGTGGTACGGGGAGTCGGACACTGATTACTGAAGGAGGATCTGGACAGTGTATTGCAACATTCGTCAGACACTTACAGTCCAGTCGCTGCTCCACACCATCTCTGAGGATAGGTTTGCAGTGGGAGAGAGAGAGAAGCTGTTTACTTGAGCTTTCAAGGGGTAATTTGTAAGGTGCTTTTAAGCTTTTTTGGTGAAGTTAAAACTATTGACATAAATGGGTGCTTAAGCATGAATATATCTAGGTTTCGATTACGGAGCATTCCATCTGGTCCTGGGATCAGAGTGGACCACAGACTAGGTAATTGGAGGCCATTCAGTTAAGCTTGCAAAGGGCCTTTGGAGACTCTTCCATACATTTCCCTTGTCTTTAGGTAGAACTAACATTTCATTAGTTTGCAGAGTGATCTTCCAGAGACATCGAAAACAGAATTCTACTATGTCTTAGAATTATTCACAGAACCAGGAGTTCATATTCTTGTATCTAACCAGCCAATTCGAGTTAGTTATATGCAGGAAGTACAGTTAACCTTTAAGAAACATGGATTTGAACTGTGGGTTCACTTATATATGTGGATTTTTTTTTTTGGATAAATATAGTACTGTGTGTTTTTTCCTTTTTTTTGTTTTAGAGATTTTTTTTTTTTTGAGTGCTGAGTGTAGAGCCTGATGCTCGATCCCACGACCCTGAGATGATGACCTGAGCCAAAATGAAGAGTCGGACGCTTAACCGACTGAACCATCCAGGCACCCCTAAAGATTTTATTTTTTAGTAATTTCTGTGCCCAACATGGGGCTCAAACTCACAACCCCAAAATTAAGAGTTGCATGTTCTACTGACGGCCATCTAGGTGTCCCTCTTATGGTTTTCTTAATATTTTATTTCCTCTACCTTACTGTATTATAAGAATATAGTATAAAATCTTAAAGGAATACAGTATATAATACATATACAAAATATATGTTAATCGATTGTTCTTGGTAAGGCCTCTGGTCAACAGTAGGCTATTACTAGTTAAGCTTTTGGGGAGTCAAAATTTATAGGTGGATTTTTGACTGTGTGGTGGGTTGGCACCCCTAACCCTTGTGGTGTTCAAGGGTCAACTGCCATTTAGGGATACAGAAAAATAGCCCTCTTGACCTACGCCTTGATTTCCTGGCAACCTGAAGGCAGTTGGCTTCAGGATGACTCTCTACTCCATGAAACAGGGATAGGTAATCAGTTTAATAGAGCAGGCCAACTCAGGCTAATTGCTCATGGTTGCCTGAATCCCTGCATGCAGGATTCTGTGACATAAATGGGTGCTTTAGGTTTAGCAGGAAAAAAACCTCATGATTGAGTAGTCATGTCTGCCAAGGTACAGGGCTGGTAGGCATGCTATTCTGGGTAGCCGTCAGTTTTAGGAACCCCAAACCAGCACTAGTGGAAACTGCTCGTGGACAGCATTCTATGCTTCCCAATCTAATTCCCTTCCCTGCTCTCTAAGAATCCAAGGATGTTTGAGTATTATTCTAGGAGACTTAGAAACATGTGGCATCTTCTGAGGCTGTTCGTGTCCTGATTTTTTTTTCTTTTCTTTTTTTAATAGATTGGTTAAAATATGCTCTGAGCAATGCCTTTTGCTTTGCCTAAATGTTAGTTGGGTGTTCTATGCCATATTAAGAACAATGATTTACTATGTTTTGACATGTTTATGTGTAATACAATAACACTTGGAGATGTTAATTTTACTTATAATTAATAGTTATAGGCTATAATAATAGTTAGGATTTAATGCATGCCTAATATATGCAGGCAGCTTATATCCCTTACTTCCTTCAACCCCATAAACACCCTATTCTCATTTACCAGAAAGGGAGATGGAAGCCCAGAGAGGTTAAGTAACTTGCCTAAGTGTCCCAGCAGATATTTTTTATTCTAATGCTCATGCTCTTTCCACTGGGTCCTATCGCTTCCTCAAAGCCTCCTAGACTTTAATTGTATCGCACTAATATTCCTTCCAGTTTCTTAGGGTGTTTCTAATGGCACCCCATGGAAAGGAAAACAAGAGACTGATGTCCAGAGAAGTTCCCAGGCATTTGCTACTGTTAGGTGCACAAACTGTCATTTCCTGATCCTTGTGACGCTTGAGCTGTGCAGATACAATAGGTGACTAGGCATCTCCTTGTATACCTTAAGACTCTATGGTTGCAGTTAGAAAAACCAGACTGGTAGCCTCAAGAAAGAGCAGGATTTGTTGTGACTGCAGGGGGCATCTCAGAAACTCTGAGGTCAGGGGGCCCTTAGGAGCCAGGGCTAGAGCTCCTGAGTCCCCAGGACTCTCTCCATCTGCTTTGCATTTCTGCCCCTCTCTCACTGAAGGATGGCTTGCTTTATTTCTCTGTTGTAATGGCATAAAATGGCTGTCGATAACAACTCTTGAGTCCCCATGGCCTCTGTTCCAAGAGAGCAGTCAGAAAAACTGGCTTTCCTTTCAACTCCAAATTCTTAGGGAAGGAAACTGAATGGCTCAGCTTGGGTCAGGTGACCAAACAACTATGGCCAGGAAAGTGGCTTTATGTTGTACAAGTATGGCTGATCCTGTGCATGGCTGTGGGAGTTTACCATGTCCCTTTAAAAGAGGATAGAAAAGCTGCACAACCCAGTCAAAAGTCCAGTGAACTGGTTGATTGTTGTCTAAGCCTGGTACTAAGCCTAAGTAAGCATTTGTTACGTGGTTTTGGAAAGCCTCTTAACCTAGCTAGTAGGTAACGTCTGTAACATTTATGGAGAGCTTTTTACCATTGCTAGATGCCAATTAGAATGTGGTGTGTTGTATGGGTTTTGTTGTTGCTGTTTTTTGTTTTGTTTTTGGTGGCAATTCTTTCTGTCAGGGTGGGGAGACAGAGGCACTGCATAGAGCGATTAAGCAAGTTGCCCAAGATGCACAGCTAGTAAGTGGTAGAGCTGGGAATTTAAACACGGGCCGTCTTAGGCCAGAGTCCATTCTCCCAACCAATGTGCCATACTCCCTGCCGTGGAGGAAATGAGGATAGAAAAGTGAGGTTGATAAATTATACCAACTCCTCTGGAACAGAGCTGAAAAAATCTTGGAGAAAGGTCTCAAAGTGACCTGTACTAAAAATGTGTCTTTGTCCAAAGGCAGCCTTGACTCAGCATGGAACAGCCACATCCCTGGGTGAGGCTTGAGGACCCCTGTTCGGCTTTTCTGGGAATGGCCATGCCTTGACCAAGTGCTTGTCTACTCTGCCTTTAAGATGCAGGGTCACATGAAGGCACTATAGTCCCTGACTACAAGCCAGGGTTTCTGTCATATATTTGAAGTTCTGACTGTGTTTCTTTAATCTGGAGAGTAAGAGGTGTACATCTCCGTGCCAAATCAGCACTGCAAAAAGGAATGAGAAACTTCTAAAAATACGAACTGTGCAGAATCCCATTTCATGGAGGCTCAGGATGTCTTTGGGTTTGCTATGCATCAAGCAGGTTAGGATTCTGACAGACTTTCCTTAGGTCTGGTCTCACCCTTTCCTCTCATGAGATGAAGGCATGAAACATCTTTATTTCCATCATGGCAACTTCACTTCCTACTAAATGATGTTTTGAAATTACTTGTTCATGTTGTCTTCCTTCTGATGGAACATCGTTTCCACAAGGGTCAGGATCTGATCTGTTCTGATTTCTCACAGTTGTTTTGCCCGTAGTGGACATTCTGCATATCTAGATAGAATGGGTAAAGAAATCAAACATCTTTGTCAGGTGAACTGAGTTTTCTCTTTTGAATGCTTTCTCCTAGGTCATTAGCTTTGTGTGCGTGATGAAATCTTGTTTATGAATAAAGGGTTGACAGTCTTTGAAAGGATGCTATGGTTGGATTTTACATTTCCTTATATTACTGCCTTTTGGAGCTTTGAGTCAAATGTTCTCTTTATTTGCTCATAATATGAAGCGCTTGTAGTTACAAGCTTCCGTGGGGGCAGAGTTGATACTCTGAAAGAGCACCATTGTTTTATCTCCTTGCCCCAACTGGGTAACACATCCCATGTCAGAATCTGTAGCTGGGCTTGGGGAGGAAAGGGGATACAGGGTCTACAGTCTCCTGGGTCCCTAAACCTAGTAAATGATGGGGGTCCCTTTCCCATGTCAGCCCCTCACATCTCTTGTTGCATTGCTGACCTCCCAGGAGGAGGATTCAGTAACGCTGTTTATCAAAGTGGGCCATTGTGTGACGTCATCTAGGACCCCCTTCCTTCATTGTGATCCCCACATCTAAGAAAGACCACTTGCCCTTTGAATATGGGAAATGGGTCTGGCTAAGCGCAGGTTTGTGGAGAGCGGGGGGCTATGCAGGCCTAGGGGAGAGTGCCAAGAAGGGCTTCTAGGAGCATGTGTACCTATATGGAGTGTGACCGTATTATACGCTCCTCCACTGACGGGAGGTTTCCCCCTCCCAGCTGATCTGGGAGCTCCCTGTGTCCCCAAAAGGGGAGCTTGGCAACAGTCGGGTCAGCTCAGTCCAGCTCTTAGAGATAGCTTTTTTCTGCCAACAGGATCCCAAACCCCAAATCTTCTGTCTATGGCCTCTCCCTGGGCATAGGTGTGCCTGCCTTCATGGGTCCTAATGCAACAGCTGCCCGAGCTTCATTTCGTCAGTGGAAGAAGAGAGCAAGCAGGGGTTATGAGGTCTAGAGCAGAAGTGGTATAGCTGGAAAGTAGTGAAAAACCTTCAAAAAGGAGCCTCTTTGAGTCTCCTTGCTTATTCACAACTGACTTAACATTCAAGAGAAATTCAACGATGTGGTTTTCCCTAAAGGGAGACCATTCTTAACATTGAAGAAATAATGACTCCAACCCCCACCCCAGTTCAGTTGCAGGGCACACTTGGACTTGGTGGTCCCACCTGCATTAGGTTACTGTGTGTCTGAGGGAGCTTGCAGGGAACTACATCTTAATGGGATGCATGAAGCATCCCCAAATTCCCGATAAGAGGTAGGACCACTGTAAGCAGGAGGGTTGCTGAAGATATTTTTTTTCTTCCTTCGGAAGGAATAGTTTAAAACGATTTGATAAAAGTGTTAATTCTGTTGAACCTAGAAGACCCAAATTGTACCCAGTGTTGGCATCTGCTGCCAGGGTGGCTGTCAATAATGGAAGGTCTGTGTTAGGCACCTTTCGGGTCCACACAGAGCCTCTCGCTGGCTTCTCTCCAGGGATGGTACAGTTGATGAAAAGACATTTTCCTCTTTTTGTGATTGAATTCTTTGCTGGAGGGAGTGGCTGTTACCTTCTCAGCACTGAGTCCTGAGATGGCTTTTCACCAGCCTGTTTGCTACTAAAATGGACTCTCTGGAGAGCAAAGAGCTACACCTGGAGGCTTTTTCTGTCTTCGCTCCAGGGAGAGGGGCAGAGAAACCTTTCCTGATTAACCCCAGGGGGTGACCACTCAGCAGTCAGGTGCTCCTCCTTTGCAAGTTGGTGCCTACTCTGGCTCATTACCAATCAGTGGTCTTGGGATGGACTGGTCCAGGTGCTTAATGAGTCAGTGACCCAGGAGCTGCAACCATCCCCATTTTACAGATGAGGAAGCTGGTGCTTAGAGCAGAATGGCTACTTGCCCAAGATAATGTCTGAATGAGTGGTAAAGCCTACATTCAAATCCATGTTGGCATTTGGCTGGGTCCAATCCCAGTCCCCCTCAGTGTCTCAACTCTGTTCATGGGTGCCTGTGTGTTCTTTGCTCACAGCAGGAAGCATCTCATACAGCAGGCCTAGAGCCCAGTCTTCCTCTCCCCTCTTCCCGGTCTTCCTCATGTGCCTAAGGCTGGCTGTCAGCTGGAAGCCTAGGGCCCTTGAGTGGTGTACTAGGAATCTCCAGAGAAATAGAACCAGTGGGATGTCGGGGCGGCGGGGGCAGGGGTCCGTGTGTGTGTGTGTGTACACACACATAAAGGGATTTATTTTAAGGGATTGACTAACTTGATTACGGAGGTTGGCAAGTCCAAAATCTGCAGGGTGGGCTGTTGGGCTGGAGCTCTAGAAGGGCTGATGCTGCTGTCCAAAGATCATCAGCTCCAGAATTCTCTCTCGCTCTGGAGAGGTCAGTTTTTTGTTCTGTTCAGGCCTTCACCTGAGTCCCACTCTTAGTAGTAAGGGCAATCTGCCTTACTCCAAGTCCACTGATTTCAAATCATCTTCCCAGAAGTGTTCAGAATTACCTTTGTCCACATATCTGCATGCTCTGGCCTAGCCATGTTGACACATAAAATTAACTGTTACAAGTAGAGTTAGCTCAGGTTGGAAACCTTTGACCCTAAAGCTGCTGTCATCCACAGACACTGTAGGGTTTGGAGGCTGTGGTGTTAATTGGTATGCTGTGTGGGTGGCTTTGCCTTGTGAGCTCTGTCTCTTGGGAATAGAGAGCAGGGGAGCCCTGGGTGTTGCAACAGGCTGTGTTTGGGGGGAGGGGCAGCAGGTGGTGCACAATGCAAGCGATGGGAGACCTTACTTGAACCTTCTGCATTTCAGAAATACACCCTGGGTCCACTTTACAAAGCCAGAGAAATGTGAACCTGCCCTTGCTTGCTTTGTGAAATGGTCCATGATGTAGTTCAAGCATCCAGCACAGTCCGAGGTGTGTAGTGGTTACCCCTATATGGTTGAATACATGGTTAAATACATGGATGGTCTGATTAAGTAGCAGGGGTCCCCAACAGAGTTTCAGTCCTTTACTCAGTGAACGTGTACCTTATAAACACTGGGTGCTGAGCTAAGCAGAGGGTCTCCAGATTGACGGAGAAACGTGGTTCCTGCCCTTATGCTGGCTGTGTTCTAGTTGGGAAAGTGCAGCAAAATAGCATTAAGGCAAATCATAAGCAACATAAAGGAAATGGGCTTCTGATACAGAGGGGCCAGGATAGACTGGCCTTCACCAGGAAGTTCTGGGAAGGTGGCTTGGAGGAGGTGACCTTTAAGCAGAAACCTGAAGAATGAGGTGGTACCAGCCTGTGGACATCTGGGGAAGTATTCTAGGCAGATGGGGCATCGTGTGGAGAGGAACCCAAGAGCCTGGTGGATTCAAGAAATTGAATATTATTTAATATACAACAATTTATAGTAAAATGATTTGGGGGGGTGAAAAAGGTGGCTAAATTGGGGATCATGTGTCCAGACAGTTGCACGGAAGCCTCCTGTCCGGACAGTCACTATTCATACAGTCCTTTGACAAGGTCCTTGTTATGGCCTGAGTGAGTGGTGTAGGAGGTTTCCTCTGTTCCAGGACAGCCCTCCAGTCTGAGGTTAAGACAGGAAGCCTTGGGCGCCTGGGTGGCTCAGTTGGTTAAGCGACTGCCTTCGGCTCAGGTCATGATCCTGGAGTCCCGGGATCGAGTCCCGCATCGGGCTTCCTGCTCAGCAGGGAGTCTGCTTCTCCCTCTGACCCTCTTCCCTCTAGTGCTTTCTATCTCTCATTCTCTCTCTCTCTCAAATAAATAAATAAAATCTTTAAAAAAAAAAAAAGACAGGAAGCCTTATAGGGTCTACTCAGCCATGAAGCATTAGCCCCTCCTTACTCTCCAGTTGGAGAAGGGAGCCAGGAAAGTCAGCCTACACCGGCCCTCCTGCCTTGCCTGACTCACCACCTCACTGTTACTTTTAATTCCCGCTTTACCCTCTGCAGCAGGAGCGTTTCATGATTTACCCACGCTGATCTCTTTGCTTAAGACAATGACTTTGGGGAGCAGGTAGGTTGGTATTAGGTTCTCTGCAGCTCCTGGTCCCAGTCAGTCCAGGCCTCTGTGCTTTGTTGGGATTTGTCTGCCCTGGGATTTGTTTTCATGTGAATCCCCATGCTGCTCATGCTCAGTCCTTGGTCAGGACTTAGAGGAGAGAGAGTTTCTGTTGGATTTGAAGTTTATTGAAGGGCTAGCTCTGAAGAGGCAAGACTCCTTAATCTCAACCACCCAGCGGTTTCCAGGAGGATTTGGGGGAAGCCCGTGGGGTCCTGGAAGAGTGACTGGAAACACAGCTGAGGCAGGTTTCAGCCCTGATGACAGTGGGTTAATCCGTGTTTGCAGTATGTGGTTTTGCACTGAGCCCACCAGAATAAGGTGTGGGCAGCAACAAAGTCTTGGAAATTTCAGCCCTGCCTTGGATGGGCTGTTAGCCTTCCTTCAAAACCATCCCCAATGCACCCCTACACCATAATTCTGGTGTTATCAATAAGAAACCACTGTCAGTGTCTGGCCTACTATGGTTGGTGGATTGATAGGTTCACTGAATGCCTGTCAAGCCCCTTCTATGGGCCATGCCCTGTGCCAGGTGCTGGGACTACATCAGTGAATGAAAAAGACCCAAATCCCTGCCCCAGGAAGCTGACATTCCTCTGAAGATTTTCCTAGGATTTCTTCATTCTGAGGTCATCTGTTGCAGCTTCTCATTGCACTAATCATAGGCAGAGAGAAGGCTATTATTTCAAGAACTTTGAATAATAAGTTTGGGTTTTATGTTTGGAGGTTCCATTTACACATTCACTCATTATTGAGTATCAACTATAGATTCATCACCATCTGGTTGGGGAGATATAAGTGAGGAAGGAATAGGAAGGAATCCCTTTCTTTATGGAGCACTGAGTGAGCAAGGAAGATGGATGTCCAGCGGATTATCACATAGTTGATTACAATTGTGGTCACTGTTGTGCAAGACACAGGAACAGGTGGTAGGGCCTGACCTCAGCTTGGGAGTTAGGAGAAGCCTCCTAAAGGAAGTGATACTGGAAGGACAAATGGGACTTAGCCGGGAACAGCCCAGGGGGAGGAAATGGCATGTGCAAAGGTCCTGTGGTGGTGGTGGGGGGGCATGGTGTTTGAGAAATAGTGAGAAGGAGAGGTGGTTGGAGTGTGGTGGGCCAGGAGGGCAAAGTGAAGTTGGAGGGTTGGCCTGGGCAGGGGCTGGAGGAGGCAGAGCATCCAGGAGTGGGAATGAATTTCAAGATCCTGGCCAGGGCTTAAAGGGTAAGCCTACTGGCTGAGGGGGTGAAATCTGGACTTTGAGGTGGGGGAGACTTCAGGCACCCAATGGTCAGAGCTCAGGGCCAGTCTTGCCTGGCCAAGGTTTTCACATATAAGCAATACCATACAGGCTGTTTGTGAGGCACAAATGATCAGACCAAATGCCTCTTCCCACCCTCCCCCTTTTTTTATTTAAGATGTTATTTATTTTACAGTGAGGGAGAGGGCAGGCCCAAGTGATGGGGGCGGGAGGAGTCGAGGGGGGAGGGAGAAAGAATCTGAAGCAGACTCCACGCTTAGCCTGACATGGGGCTCGATCTCAGGACTGTGTGATCATGACCTGAGCTGAAACCAACAGTCAGATGCTCAACCGTCTGAGCCACTTGCCCCCTCCCCCCTGAAATGCCCCTGTTTTATAACACTTTGCCACCACAACCCATTTACTACCCTGATGAGCAAACAGATAACATAACCCACCTTTACACATAACATCAGAAGAAATCCGTATCTTGCTCTAGTTTTGAGAAATAAAAGAAGGCAATTATAATAATAGGTACTTCAATATGTAAAAGCTCAATTACACTGGAGTACATGATGAACTAACTGCTCTCAAATCTTCTAATGGATCTGGGGATTTAAGAGAAGGATGACAATATCCAAGTGAGTCCTAGTGATACTTTTTTTTTTATAGTGACATTTTGAGACAGGAACCACAGAAGAAGGCTATGAGCACTAAGAATGAGTAGGTATATAGGGTTACTCTTGAGTGTGAAGACTACCCAGTGCCGTCCTGGTGACTTGGATACCATAGGGTGTGTTGGTGGTGACTTGCTTTTTCAAACTGCTCAACAGCCTTTGGTCAATTTTGAATGGCACAAGTACATTTATGCGTCAGAACAATTCAGGGTTGATTTCAACCATGCAAGCATAGTTTGTATTTACATTTGGAGTGGAGTTAGATTCTAGGTTAAGATCATTCTTTACGGGTTTATTAATTGCCACAGAGAATGTCTGGTGGGCTGAATCCAGAGTTGTGTGGGACGTGGGAAAGTGCATGGGTCTGTCGGTTACACTGCGGGCTGTGTCACCTCTCTGTTCACTAAATGCCACATGCCCCCAGAATCACAACCAAAATCATCCCTGTAAATTCCCAGAGCTCCCTCTAGGAGGCAGCACCTTCTCCACCGAGGATCACAGTTCTAATAGGACTGAAGCCCTGGATGGGTTAATGAAGGGATGGATAGGGTTGGTTGGCCTAATGGGGCGAGAAGGAGGTAAGTTGTGGCCATAGGTGGTGCTCTCTTGGAGGTAGTGAAGATGTCTCTTGGGGATACTGTGTGGCCCTGAGACTCGGGGGTCCAGACCAACAGAACTCCTTATAGGATTGTGGGGTCTCAGGTATAGAGAAGGGAAGTGGGGATCTGCACAGGGAGGCCTGTATATCACAGCCATTTGAAAGCTTTTGTGTCATAAATTTGAAAAACTCAATTCTGAAAGCGTGGGACAGAATCAAATTGTCCTATAAAAATAAAAACATGGTTACAGTAAAAATGAGATGAAATGGGAAAAGGCAGGCGCTCACTACAAGGAGCCTGTCATTGCTGCTAACCAAATCAGTCCCGGTAATAGCCCTGGCATGAAGCTCGCGGCCTCATCAGGCCTCTGTCTGGCCCCCGTAATTTAACTAGAGGAGGTACCTGTGTTTACTGTGTGTGATTAGTCCTCGTCTATTGCTCTTTATTGGTGTTGGATTAACTTAAGGGCTCTGATTTTCTATAATTTCCCAATTTATATTCTTAGTTTACAACTGTTCACTCTTACTTCCTTTCTAGCAAAAATAAACTGACAAAAAAAAAATCCACTTCGATTTTTTTTTTCTGTTATGAGAGGGGACATGTCAGGTCAAATGGGGATACTTGGGAATGCCCAGAGCCTCAGGTTTATGGTTGGTCCCCTTAGCTATCCATTAATGCCCCCTGCCTTCCTCACACTAACAAGATCTATAGTTTTCATTGTCTCCTTGGTTGTCTTGGATCATTGTTCTGCTTGTGGCGGAATCTCTGGAAATCTTGAAAAGAAACCCTGGACTGCAGGCCTGTGTCCTATCACAACCCCGTGACAGGATGTTTTTTTTTTGGGGGGGGGGGGCTCCTCATTTATGCTCTCTGTTCATCCTTTCCACTTCTTGGTGGGGGGGTGGTGAGAATTTTAAGTAGCATGCATGTGCTGCGGGCAATCACTCTGGCTAGTTGCCAGGGTCTCAGGACACGGGTTTTATGGTAGTAGCTCATGATGGCTTGAGGGGCAGGATTCCAGCCCTTGCTTGGAGATGGAATTATAGCTCCTGATGGCATCTTCGGGAAGGACAGAGTCATTGACCTCCAGTCTCTGGGGAAAAGGAGGTTAGAGTAAGTAATTCGGGGGTTGGGGGAGGAGGGTAGATTAAAAAAATCATCTATGTATTTCCTCCCTATTACAAAAATAACACACGGTCTTACTGCATCCTTTCTTTTTTGTGTGGTAATTACGGCAATGATAAATAACGAGTCATTCACTGAAGAGCTGCTTCCCCCTCCCCCACTGCATAGTAGGTTTCCTAGTGGAGGTATTGGGCCTTCTTGTTAACCACTCGATCCCTAGCATCTAGCCCAGTAGGTACTCCATAAATAGCTGTTGCCTGGATGGATGGAAAATTCAGAGGGCATTAGAAGGTAATACTGCTGTTCCACCATGCAGAGCGAGATGGTGGTTCTCAGCCCTGGTAGCATATTAGAGTCAGCGGGGGGAGCGTTTCATTTACCCATCCTGGGTCCACCCAGACCAGTTAAATCTGAAATCTGAGCTGGGAGGGTGGGGGGCCTCAGGCATCAGAGCTTTGCAAAGCTCCCGGCTGTCTCCAATCTGCATATAGCCTGAGACCCTCTGATGTATGTCCTGCCTGTCATAGCTCTGTTTTGTTTTAAAATTTTTTGTAAACGTAAAACCTGCACATGTTATGCAAACTGAGGAGTGTGGGGAGTGTTGCCTTAGAAACAAAACTTCCTATGTACCCCCATCCTCCAACCCACACACCAGCGGTAACTACTTGGAGCCATTTTTGTGTTAAGTTCTTCTGATGACCACCCCCTTAGTTCTATACCATGTGCCAGTAACCTTATTTATTGGTTATCAATTTTAAATGCTTTATCTATTGACTCTATGAATATTGACTCTAATAGATAAATAACTATTGGCAGATAAAGAATTTAGCTCATTTGCAATAACTTAAACTTTCCCCTTCCCCCTTACCATGATTTTTGTTAGTTTTACTATAATATTAGCTATTCTGTTGGTTACCTTTATACCTTTAAATCTTTTTTTTTTTTAAAGATTTTATTTGAGAGAGAGGTTGGGTGTGGGGGGTAGAGGGGCAGAAGGAGAGGGAGACACAGACTCCCCACTGAGCATGGGGCCCAATGTGGGGCTCAATATCAGGACCCTGAGATCATGACCTGAGCTGAAAGAAGATGCTTAACCAACTGAGCCATCCAGGTGCCCCTATACCTTTAAATCTTGAGCCTCTATTTTTCATTTCTTTATAGAGTATCTCCTGATTGTCCACTAAATAAGATGAAAAAATTAGGGCCCTAGCACTTCCTTCCATCTCTCCTTTTGCCATTAACTTTACATTCTCAAGGTTTATAACATTTCCATTTTCTCCTGTAACAGTCCTTGTTAGCTTTGTAGATTGATTTTTTTTAAATGAAAAAGCAGTTACTGATATTTATTGTAGAACAAATAAAGCAGTTGGTCTCAAGAGAAGGAAATGTCCCTGAATTATCTATTTCCTTTGTGGCCACTTGTTCAGTTCATCTGTTGTGGTTCAGCTCCCCTTGTGTTCTTGGTGTTCTTCAGATGCCTGGTGATCCTTGGTATTTATGAAGGAAAGACTAAATTAATAAACAGATACAGGGGTGGGTTTCCTCTGCTGAGTGTGGATCTGTTTCCCCCATTAGATCTCACCTCTGAATTGGAAGCCTGATTGTGGGGTGTGTGTGTGTGTGTGGTGTGTCATGTCATTGGGTAGGCTTTTGTTTTAGAATGTGTGGGAGTAGAGCTGCTGGGCAAGCTAGTGAAACCTTCCCCCAATGTCAACATGCGTAGGGCTATCTTGAGGGATGGGAACAGCACCCTAGAAGTGCTGGGTCTCCCTTAGGAGGATGGATCAATTTCTTTAGCAAACACCTTTCTAGTTTCAGTGTTCAGGTGAATTTGATGCTACACAGGTAGCATCCAGGAAAGCACCGCCCCATTCTTTCGAGTTCTTAGTATCATCATGGTCTACTTGTTTATTATTGTTGGCATGGGCTGTGTCCTCAAGTGGCCATACTGAAGTATCCATGTTTTTCTATGGCTAAAACAATTACATAATTGCTTTGTCATCTGCTTTTTCCATATCACTAAATATTGTCATCTAATTTTTAAAGATAACCTCAACATTCCACCATATGGATAGATCTATAGAACTTAGTCACCTCTCCATTTTTTTTATTTTTTATTTTTTTTATTTTCAGCTAAGAATAGCCTTGCAATGAACATCCCTGGTTCTTCACTCTGGGTACATACCTTGGATGATTTCCTTAGAAATTTGAGCTCTTTGAAGACTTTTGGCACAAAGTTATAGACTGCCCCTCATAGGAAAGTTTTTAAAGACTCAAGTTAAAGTAGAGAACAAACCGAAAAGCTCTTTGGCAGATACAGTGCCCCAGTGGAAGTAGTCATGGAAGGGAGTGGAGGGGGTGATGCCAGAGGGAGTGCAGCATGCAGAGACTCTGTTGCTTCTCTCCCTCCTTTACCTGGGCGAGAGGCAGCTCAAGCCTCTGCTTCCTGCCTAGGAGCACTCAATGTAGCTTGTGACTTAGGCTGGCCCATGCTGCTTGTCTTCATCAGTGACAAGGACAAGTAAGCTGTTTGGTCTTGGTGTCCTTGGTTTCAAGGTGTAGGCACTGGTTTTGGTGGATCAGTGGCCACAGAAGACCCAGGGCCAGAAATCTCTATCACTGTGCATAGCTGAATGATTTACATTCATACAATGCCTAGGTTTCTCTCCTCTAAGCTCTTTGCTTTTAGGCCACATTATGAAGAAGTGCTTCTTTTGAAGAGATAAAGGAATCCTCAGAACTCATCTTTTTTGCATCCAATACAGGGCTATATTTGAAGTACCAGAAGAAAATACTCTTTCGGATCGCTTAAACTCTTTGAACTGAATTATTAATTTCATCCCAGGGCAAGTCAATCTCAAGAGTCTTTTCTTCGGTGTTGAGTTTCCTGCCCTTGATATGTACCTGCCTCCACTCCTGGCAGGAAGGGCTGTCACTTACTGTGACCTGTCTGGAGCCTGCAAGGGAAGACGTTCTGATTGGTTAATCCTGATATCCAGAGTTGTAGACTCCACTGTTGGCTATATCACATGACCAAATTGTGAACTTTTACAAATTATAACAGGAAAATGTATTGGCTTAGAATTCTGGTGACACATGGAAATTCAGGGGCGGGAATATCATAGGAAAGAAATGAAAGGTAAGATGCTTGAAGACTCTTGAATTTTGTCAGGAAATAGTAACAGAATAGATGACACCAAAAGTACATGTCACTCTGCTTAAAAGCAAACTAGATTTTTTTAAAAGGTAATTTGCCACATCTCTTTGGGGGAAAAACTTGATAATACAGATCAAAAATCTTAATGATATGTTTAACCTTAGTCCAGAGATTCTGAAAATTTCTGTTAAGAAAATCATCCTAAGTATCATAAAAGTTTTAAGAGTAAAAATGTGCTCAGTGCTATTATAATATTGCAAACAACCTAAATTACAAACAACTGAAATATTGAACTATAGTTGAATAGCTAAGATGCTTAAAGTACATCCAGCTGATGCAACCTTACGTAGTCATTAAAGATTTTCAAAAAGTACAATAAAACACCAACAGAGTGATACTATGGTATTAACTAAAAATAAGACAAGGGTGTGTGTGTGTGTGTGTGTGTGTGTGTGTGTGTGTGTGTAGTATAAATCTAGCTCCATATCAGAAGAAACTATTCTTCCATGACTGTGTTTGGCTGACGGGGCTCTGAGCACTATTCTGTTCTTTATGCTCTGTATTTTTTGAGTCTTCTTGAACGAGTAGGCCCTTCTTTCATATTTAAATATTAGAAGAATCATTGAAATAAACATTAGAAGCTCTAAGACATATCATTGTTCATTGGCTGTTGAACATGACATTTGCAAGTACATTTTTCCTTGTAGTGCAAATGGGTGCATCACAAAGGGTCTGACCATGTCTCCATGTTGTAAAGGTATAGGGACACTTTCTAGTAAAATAGTTCAGATGAAAAATAAATGAAAAAGCTAAACAGGTACTTGGAAAGAAGACTCATTCTTCATAACATTTGTACATTTGTAGTTTAAAACATTGCCTTGATCTTTTTCTTTGTGAATATTATATTCCCAACTCATGGGAGTCCTAAAGAAACAGGTGGTTTGGTGATGAAACAGAAGAAGCAACATCGAGGAAACAAGGCATACTCACTACCCACCCAGTCACCCAAGTTGCTTTCTGAGTTGTGGGAGTGTCTAAATGGTCAAGCCAAAGGTGGGAAAGAGGGAGGGTATATCACCCACATTCATTTCTTCATTGGTCAAGTATTTATTGAGGACTTGCTATGTTCCAGGCACTGGAATAAGCCAGAGGACAAGTGTATTGTAAGACCTATAAATTTCATGTGCTGCCTTGACATCTTTGGGTTTCACAGGACCCCTAAGGCCTGACCATTAATCCTTCCTGCTCTTCTCAGATGTGCCCCCACCCAGCAGGAGAGGCCCCCGCCCAGCTAGTTGCCCCAGCAGCCAGACCAGACACACTCCACCTAGTCCTCAACTGAACAGGCTTCAATTCCCTGCCAGCCTGTGAAATTATTCAAACAAGCCAATCACATCCTCCTGCAGGAACCAGGGGGGCACCCCACCCACTTGTACTATAAAGCCTGTGGCCCATAGCCCTTGCTGTTCACTCTGGTCCTGACTGCAACCCTGAGTGGCAAGCCATGTCCTCCTTCCTGCAGCTGTGAGTATATGTGGCTAATAACTGCTGCCCATCTCACCTGTCTAGTGATGGATTCCATGTGTTTACCCATCTTGTACTATAGAGCACGGGGGTCCCTCCCTCACCAAAAGGGCCAATGGGTTGTGATCAGAATAATAAGAGTGGCGAGGCTTCTCTTAGTTTGGAATTAGTACTCTTGTAGTAGGAGTGTGGATGGGAAGATAATAAGTAATAAATGAACAGATTAACTTCCAGTTATACTAAATCTTGTGAAGGAAACAATGATGTGATAGAGAGACATGGAAACACATAGTAATCCTGCTTTGGAAAGGTGAGTAGGGGAGGCTCTTTGAGGAAGTAACGTTGAGTTCACTTGCAGGTTGTGAAGGGGCTAGCCTTGGGGAGAGCTGGAGGGCAGTGAGCAAGGTGGGCTAGGGCGTGACCAATGCAGCTGGGTCCATGCATCAGGAGGAAGATGAGCTGAGAGGACCTTGGAAAGGCAGTCAGGGACCTGTGGAAGCTATAGTGAAGAAGTCGGACTTAATTTTACATGTAATGGGTAATTACTTTTAAGTAGGAAGGTGACATGATATGGTTTATAATTTTACATGGAGTGTTTTGGTACCTGGGTAGAGAATGGATGATGGGGGAGCAAAGGGGGAAATACACAGTTAGGAGCCTCCTGTGGCAGTTCTGATGGGAGAGGAGAGGGGTTGGGGTTGGGTGGGTGGAGAGAATGGACAGGCGAGGATATGTATCCTGGAGGTAGACCAGTGAGACTTGCTGATGGATTGGACAGGAGGAATAAGGAAGGGGAGAAAAGGATGTTTCTGAGGTTTTTGCTTGAGTGACTGCATAGAGAGTGTTGCCATTTGATGGAATGAGGAGAAGATGAGATTGAAATCAGGAGTTGGGTTTAGATTTGTGGGATCTGAGTAAGTATTCAAGTGGAGATGTCAAGCTGGCAGCTGGAAATACTATTATGCAGCTCAGGATAAATGCCAGAGCTAAAGATATTAGTTTGGCCATTACCGCCATTTGATAGTATTTAAATTGGTTGAATAATATGGGTAGATGATAAAAATTCAGAATGATTTATCCTCCTAGAATGAATGTCATGTTAGATATAAGTTTGACTGTATCAGTGGGATAACGTATAATAAGACCACTTGAGAACTGAGCAGCACCGTGGAAAGGCGGTAACGATTCACAATGTTGTAGTATTTGGGCCTTCCACAGCGCTCGTAATTCTGGGGTGTTTGGTTCTTGTTTCAGCCACAAAATCTCCTCTCCATCATATACTCCCATCCGAGTTCCTTAGAGAATACTTGCCTCTCAACCTGGACTAGTGCTTCAGAAAGAATTCTTGCCAACATTGTAGTATTGGAGAACAGAGATAAAACTACAGAGATAAAGATTATCTTTTTTAGTTGAAAGATTTTTGACTGAGTTACATTAGCCTAAACCAAAAAGAACTAGGGTCTCTAGGGTTTTTCTTACTTAAAAGAGAGTTTGGAGAAGGTACGATGTTCAATTTTTCTAGGAGTTTTTTGGCTGAGGCCAGATTGGAACTCTCCATGGCTCTGGGTACGCAGTCAATATTTTA
Organism: Callorhinus ursinus; assembly: GCF_003265705.2. Lineage (NCBI taxonomy): Eukaryota > Metazoa > Chordata > Mammalia > Carnivora > Otariidae > Callorhinus > Callorhinus ursinus. Next base: position 11,568,237 of record NW_027397075.1, on the reverse strand, counting down.
TTCCTGTGAAATTCTGGAGATTATGATTTAGCAGCAGGATTGGTTGGAGACCTTGCTCTACCTGGCCAGGAATCACATGACAAATGGATCTCCTTTCAAGGGGGCTGAATATGTTTTATTAAATTTAGTTGGGTGTTTGTGGGGGCAGGGGATGAATTCAAAGACAGGCATTTGAATTTCAAAGAAACAGCATGAGATTCTCATGAGTCAGTCTTGTAGACTAATCCACAGTTAGTTGAGGCTATTGAGGTCCAAAGAGGTTAAGTGATAATTCAGAGGTCACACCGCTGGTTAGAACTACATTTTCCTAATGGGACTTTGTCATACTCCTATAAGCAGGCTTTGTTTCTTATGGGTGTACGCATACATGGATGTAGCTTTTCAAGAAATTGAACATGAAAATTAAGGTCTGGGGGCACCTGGGTGGCTCAGTTGGTTAAGCATCAGCCTTCGGCTCAGGTCATGATCTCAGGATCCTGGGATCCAGCCCTGCATTGGGCTCCCTGCTCTGCTGGGAGCCTGCTTTTCCCTCTCCCTCTGCCCATCCCACTTATGTTCTCTGTCTCTCCCCAGTAAATAAATAAAATCCTAAAAAAAAAAAAATTCTGACTCCAAGATCATGGTGCCTTGACTTGGGCCATTGTTCTGGCCTTAAAATAATGTTGTTTGGACTCTTCTGGCTGTGCCAAAAAAATCAGGGGGTCTTTAATTACATGACATGCATCATTTCAATCTCATATTTATAAAATTTTTGTAGGTAGAGCTATGAGGATTCATTCATTGATTGCTTTGTTTTTTGGATTTTCTACAATGGGCCTGGCTCTAGGTTTGGTGTTGGGGATACACTGGTGAGTAAGATACCATCCTTGACCTTAAATTCTCCCTATGGCCAAGGAGATAGACATGTAATCAAGGGGGAAGGGGAGTGGCAGAAAGAAAAGGGCTTTGATAGAGATAGCAAGGGAATACACAGTAAGGTGCTTAACTCAGACCTGGAAGCTCAAACCAGGAAGGCTTCCTGGGGAAGGCGATGCCTTCCCTGAGACTGGAATGTAGAGCATGACTTAATGGGGACACAGAAGGAGAGTGTGAAAGGGTGTTTTATCTAACCAGAATAACATTGCAAAGGGACACTACATGTTAAAGGAACTGCAAGCCATTCAGCATGACTGGAGGTGGAGCTGGAGCTGGAGGCAGGGTAAGGCCATGAGGCAAAGAGAGCTCTGGGAAGCCAAGGGGTGGGGGTGAGGAGTGGGGGGAGGTGGGGGAGGGGGATGATGGATGTTCCCCAGGGAAGCCTGCTTTGAGCGCAGGATCTTATCTTCATGTCGCAAAGCCCCCTCTGGTGGCTCTGGGGAGAATTGCATGGTGTTCAGATGAGATTGATGTGATAATAACCCGGACTGGGCATGGCAGTGGGAAGAGAAAAACCAGGTAACCCAGGGAAAGGAGGACAGCTGTGCTTCCAGGAGAACGTGAAGCTCTTTAAAACTAAGTGGTTTGGGGAACTACAAATGTAGAGTACTTGTGTTTATATCTAGATCCTTTTACCTACTATGTGTCAGCTTCTGGCCAATGACCTTATATGCAATTTTTTCATTTAATTCCCATAACCATCCTACAAATCAGGTGCTGCTATCATTACCCCCTGTAGAGGCTTAAATAGTGCCTCCCTTCCCTCCAATTCATGTCTATCTGGAACCCTGGTACGTGACCTTATTTGGAAATAGGGTCTTTGCCAATAAAATTAAGGATTTTGAGGTGAGATCCACATAGGTTTGGAGTGGGCCCTAAGTCTAATGACTGGTGTCCTCATAAGAAGAGGAGATGACACACAGAGATGATGGTGATGTAGCCATAAGCCACCAGGAGCTGGAAGAGCCAGGGGAGGATCCTCCCATAGAGCCTGCAGGCCTTGATTTTGAACCTCTGGCCTCCACAACTGTGCAAAAGTGTTTCTGTTGTGTATTTCTATTGTTGTAAGCCACCAAGTCTGTGATAACTTGTCAGGGCAGCCTTCGGAAATGAATATAATGATGTCCATTTTAGACTTGGGGTGGGGGAGAAAGCAAACTAATTCTTAGAGAGGTCTGCTCTAAGCCTAAGGTCCTTCAAACTAAGATCTAACAGAGATGGCTCTGACTTCATCATGGGACTTGCAGTCTGTGATCTCCACCGCTCTGGTCTTCATGCCTCCTTCAGGTAACGGCTAACATTTATTTCATGGTAACTATCGGTCAGGTACTATCTCAAGCATTTTGTTTTGATGATTTCCTTTATCTTGAGGATTATCTCATAAGAGATAAGGTCATTAGAAGGTATAGATAGGGATGGTCTCTATTTTGAAGGACAGTAAGCCATTTTTAAGGGCCTGGAATTTTTTTTACTTTTTGGTATCTCCTTTGCCTGGCATTTCATTTGCCGAATGGAGATTTTCCACCTTGAGTGAGCTAAGCAGTATGAGAGGAAGTGTCAAGCGTGTCAACCAGCGACTCATGAAGTATTTCATCTTGTAATACATTAATAGAGAAAACCGAGGTGATTTTCAGCCCATTCCAGTAAATCGGTTTTAGCACTAATGAATTGTTCTGTTTGAGTAGAGCATTATTGGCAAAATGCTGACGTTAACAGCAATACTGAAGTATTTGAAATTCCATCAAAAATTATAATCTCAAAAGGTTGGAAAAATTTCTGTGTTCTATTAATTAACATTGGTTGATCAATGTTTTTAATTGGTAGCAGATTAACGTATGGATTTCTGGCATGGCAAATCTGCAAATTGGCTGTCTTGCTACCTGTTGCTTCTGATGACCTCATTCCAACATTTATATTCAAATCTGATAGCTCAGAGCTTCAGTAGTCAGCGGATCATAAATTTCACCCAGTTCCTCTGGCTGAATTTCAAGCGTGTAGACCATGTGCTAACAGCGAGAATGATCGGAAAGACAGTTGTAGACAAATGGAGCATGAAGAAAATCATTCTTATTGGAGGATGTGGCAGAAACAATTTTCCTCTGTGCTAGGCAGACATCAGCTCTGCAGAACTGGTCAGAAATAAAGATAGGTCCACTGATGGGCTGTAACACAGGGAGAAGGAGGGTACCTGGTTCCCCCCGCCCCGACAGATGTTTCAGGGTTTCATGGCCAAATGCCCATGGAGCTAGCAGCCTGGCTGCACAAAATGCCAGAGGGAGTTTTTGCAAAGCAAGAAGGACTGAGCAGTGGGAGGAATCAGGAGGTAGGAAGACCCCACTGTTGATAGAGCTTTCCTGTGTTCCAGGTGCTCTGCTAACCTTATCTCCTTTCACAGCTGCCCCATGATAGAGGTACTAGGTTGAACCATATGGAATTGCCATTCTTATGGGTCAAAAAAAGCTGAATATTGGTAATTTTGTTTAGTTCAACCTGTGCTGTGATTAACCCTCATTTGTAGCTGAGGAAAAGTGAAGTTGAAGGTGCTTAAGATCATAGGCTAGGAAGGTTGCAGCAACACAGGGCTGGTTAGCTCTGGGGACAGCAACACCCTGTTCTCCTCCTCCACCTCCTCTCCCTCTTCATCTTTTTCTTCTGTTCTGGTAGGTTTTACCCAGGGGAGTGGGTGGTTAGACTTGCACTTCATAGACCCCTCTGGGTTACTCTGGCAGCTACGTGGTAAGGATGTGGGAGAGAACCAGAGTGGATTCCAGGAAAGTCTTCAGGAAGCTGTTTTAACAGTACAAGTAGAATCACATGGTGGTTCAGACTAGATTGACAGCAGGAGATGTATCACAAAGGGGACTCATTTGAGAGCTATTTAGGACTGAGAACAAATAGGACGTGGTATTTTATGGAAGGAAGGGTCCCATCCCTCTGGCTTCTCCTCCCCTGGCTCCATGTGTCCGTGTTATACGTGCTCATATCACAACCTTCCCTTTGCTGGGTGTATCTCTACTGAGTGTAAGCTCCTGAGGGTGGGAATCTTGTCTGTTATTTATGGCTGTCCCTGGGACCATCATAGAGTCTAATAACTGGTAGGCAACCAGTATTTGTTGGATCGGTGAAAGAATTCAGAACAAGAAGTTAATTAAACTATCTCCAGTTTTTACCACAGCAGTGAACCTCCATTTCCTTGAATTCTGGATTTCTTGACATGGAGAAAGTCAGAAGTAGAGAAATAATATCCATGTTCTGCCCTGCACCCATCCTTCAATTTCTGCAGTATCCTCTCAGTCACCCTGTCTTAAACTCAGCATCCTGTTACTCAGTGTTCACACTTGCAGGGTGGCACGTTTTCATTAAACTCTGCTAATCTGGACCATTTCCATTAAATTTTTCTGGACTATTTAATGAGGAACACTCTGACCAGTACTATATGCTAAGTTGCTTTTAAACAAGGGAAGTTCTGTCATCTGCGCAAAACAAACAAACAAACCCTCTTTCCTCCAGGTCAGTTTTTCTTTTTTTCTTTTTTTTTTTCCTTTAAGAAAAAGCAGGTATGCTTTGGGAGGGAATGTGAGTAGTAGAAAGAACATTTAGCTTGAAGAATCTTTATTGCCCTATACAAGTAAAAGACCCTTGAACAATCACATTGATTTTTGCTGATATAAAGGGTTTTGAAAGTGAATTCTTACTCTGGGCAAGACCCACTTGGAGATGCCAGGATTGTACCTTGCCCTTATAAGACATTAATGGGGAATGAAGGAAGACAGATTTTGCCACAGAAGTAACAATTCCAACTGATGAATTGCATCAAGGGGACAATAGAAGTTGAGTAACTGACAACTGAGTGGAGACATTTGGCAGGTAAAGGGATAACGATCTGATTGCTGGCTTCTGTTGGCAAAACATCAGAGAGGGTGCAGTGGCCTTGAAATGCTCAGAAAACCTGAAAAGGGATATGGGTGGAAGGTGGTAGGAAAAAGACAGGAAATGCTCAGGCTCAGAAGTGCTCATTAGAAACCTTGTCATTCTTGAATTATGGAAGGTTTCACCTCTTTAGCCTATTGGGTGATGCTGGTTGTCCCACACAATCGTCCTCTGGGTGAGCTGGCACTTCATCTCCTGAAATGTCCTTTGGGTCCCTGCTTTCTATCGCCTTGCCCAAGATACTTTTCTAGACCACTGCTGGGCTTGGCATGGTGAAGTCATTCATCAGAGAGCCAAGCCATGTGGTCTTTGGCGACACAAAGACCTGGGCTTATGGTCTGGCCCCACCAGGAAGTAGTTTTATCATCTGTAACGTGGATTAATAATAACTCCTATATAGAGCTCTTGTGTAGGGTTGAATGAAGCTTTGGCCAATTTCCAGGCACATATAAGCACTCAATAAAGGCTAAACCCCAAACAAAACAAGCCATCAGCAACAAAGAAGATGATTCAGCATGAGCCTCTTGGCTGGTCTCTGTTTTCAGGAGCTTCTCCCCTCACTCTGAAAATCCCTCCTCTTTTTCTGAACAGTCTTATCCCCAAAGAAGTTTTGCCCTGCCACCCTCCTGCAGAGAGCAGTGTGTGCAGTTGGAGGAACTCAGAGCTTAGAGTTAGGCTTGGGTTCAAATGCTGGCTTGGCCAATTACAAGCTGTGTCACCTTAGGCCTGTTACTTACCCTCTCTGTGCCCTTTTCTTCCTGGATTTTGTGGTCTTTCATCAGCTTCTCTCAGTACATCAGTGTTATCCTCCCCCTCTTCTCTGCAGCGGGTGGCCATCTGGCTTTGCTCACTGCTCCGTCTCTTCTATGTGTGGCATGGAATGGGGCTGCCCGGCCAAAGTAGCTGCCACACACTTTGCTGCATGACTTTTCAGTTCATGTGCATACCGCTCGGGCCTCTTCCCTCTACTCATTCTGTGCAGAGTGAGTCTGATTGGTGGCCAGTCAGCCAATGGACCCTCTGAGTCTGGGATCAGCCTTAATCCAATCAGTTGAGGCTGGTGGTGACATAATGTGGGGGCAACATGGCAACCAGGGGAAGTGAATGTGTAATGGAGGCCAGTGCCTGGATATTGGGCTAGATAGGCTCTTGACATCAGGTTCCTAAGAGTGTTTCAGTTGCAGGGTTGTGGGGGGCAGTCTATTTTCCTGAGATTCTGTGAAGGAAGCCTCCATTTTTTTCAACTCTGAGGGAGGATAAAATTAGACACATCATTTTTCCATCTTCCCTGGCTTCCCATTTAGGGTCTCAAAGTCTTCTACTTGAAACCATTCCAGAACCCCATTCTCCTAACTGGGTCAATGAGAGCAGAGAAATGACATGTGTTTTCTGATGGCAAAGAACTATATTAGGTATGTCTGGGATGTTTTACCACAAATTGGGCTGTTCAATGAAATATAATGAACAGCTGGGAAATAAATATCTCTCCTGTGTGGGCTGTTAAGCATAGAATTTCCCTGAAAATTACCACACAAAGAAATCCTCTCACTTTGTAAGCCCTGCCATGGCACACCTGTGTTTTTTTGTGTGTGTGTCTCGGGCTTGTAGGAGACTGAGGTAAAGATGATGTGGAAATGCACCACATAACTGCCTGGGGGCAGCAGCCTTTCATGACTATTGAAAATCTAGAGCCCTGGACTCTCTCTCTGGCATTGCCCACCCAGGACCAGGGCTCAGTGCATGGTACATCCAATCCTAAGCGACTGACTTGGTAATAATAAATTATATGAGCTCACATTTTGTAAGTAAATATTTTTTGAGTACCATCTATGTGACTGGCATTGTTCTAGGTATCTGGGATAAATCAATGGAGCAAAATAACTAGAAGCCTCTGCCCTTTGGACCTTTATTCCTAAAGTCAGTAGGGTCTGCCTGCTACTTCCCTCTCTATGCTTCAGACCACTTGGCTGCTGTAACCACAGGGCCTTTGCACATGCCACTACTTAATGGACTCCTACTCATCTTCACTTCCTCAGAGAAGCCTCCTCCCACTCTGCCGCCCTTCTTCTCTGCATTTCATTGTAGTTTGCTGTGTTACTTTTCTTTCTCAGAATCATGCTGCTTTTCTTTAGAGTAGCATGAATCTCAGTTTCTATTTATACATTTATTTGTGTGATTACTTCAGTAGCTTTCTCTCACATTAGACCCTGACCTCCATGAGGCTCAGAGAGGTTTAAATAACTTGCCCAGGATCCAAAAGGATACAGTGAGGATTTGGCCCCAACTCTGCCTCATCTTCTTCACGCAGTCTAATACCAAACTATAAATTCGAAAGTTCATGTGCTACTCCTAGGCTTTGCATATCTCCCCTCCCAATAGCTGTGCAGAGCTGCCACCAGCTGTGTAAAGATAATGACAACAGCATCTGACATTTGCTGAGCTCTCACTTTGTGCTGGGCACTGGGATAAGTGCCCTCCACATCCTAGCTCCTCATTTCTGAGGAGACAGGAGCTATAATTCTGTTGTGCGGATGAGAAAGGTGGGGTAAGTAGGAGGGATAGTATGCCCAAGGTCTCACAGGCAGGGTGCAAACCCACTCCTGTTGGATTCCCAGCCTGTGGCCATTACAACTTCTATGCTGTTTTTTTCCTAACACTCTCACATATGAAAAAGTGGAAGGGGGGTCATGAGGGCCAAGCACGTTCCCTGGATCCTGGTTGCACCAACAGCACCAACAGATCTGCAAAGGGTTTCAGTGACATGGGTAATGGGTTACCTTGCAGGCTTACTACTCATTGATTTCTTCTTGGCACATAGTTACCCAAGAGAATCTGAGTTGGTTTGGAGGCCCCCCCCCTTCTGATGGTTCCTTCATGCTCAAACCCTGCTACGGTAAAACGGGGGAGGGGGGAGAGCAAGAGAGAGCACACATGTGCGCTCACACTTTGGCATCAAAAGGCATTGATACTGTACTGAGTCTGAGTCACATCTCTTTCTTTCCTCTTGGGGGTGTACTATTTTGCTTCGTTGTACACAGATGGCTCTACAGAGGAGTCTCAGTGTCAAGGAAAAGAGAAGGGATTGTTGTCTGAGGTCAGAGTCAGGAGGAAACTTTGCCACTATACTCCATGGTGACATTTGGGGCTTTAGGCAGAAGATGCTCAGGGATCCCTCTGACTTCTAGGCATGTTCCTTCAGGGACCCGGTGACCTGGGCTGGACATACACAGCAGATATTCATGGCAGCCTGTTTGGGGGGAGTGTATATAGGTTTCCAGGCAGGTCTGTGTGGCATAATATCCCCATGACCTGGGCAAGCTCCTTAACTTTAAGTCTCAAGTGTCTACTTCTGGAAAATGGGGCTGATTATAGTCTTACACCTCTTAGCATTGCTGTGATGATGAAGTGAGCTCACGTGTAAAGTGCTCGGTCAGTGCCTGGTATGTAGTGGACACTCAATGAATGACAGATAAATACTGAAAATACCAGTTTGATGCCCCAAATAAAGCCTTCCATTTATTCCTTTTGAGCAATATGGATTCGGCTTGGAGTAGGCGCCTCGAGAGAACCAGAGCACCTCTTCCTTTGGTCTGGTTGGTCCTGGTTGTTAATTTCTAAGATCCATTTATTTTTTTTGTTTTACTCCCAAGAACAAACCTGCTGAAAGATCAGGAAATGATAGAAATGGGACTTCTCAGAGAGCGATGATTTGTAATGGCCCATCAATAGGGATAAACTCCACTGTGGCAAAAAATAATGAAACATCGATTCTCAGAACCTATTAAAAGTCAGATTTATATGAGAGTTTAAAAACAATTAGTCTGGATTAAAACTAATTAGTGATTTTGCCCCCATCCTGGGATGGTTCAGATCTGCATAGGCTATTAAGGGCCTACTGTGTGCAGAACTTCACAGGATTCAAGGATGGGGAAGAACTTGAGAGAGATTAGATTCAAATAGAAGTGACTTTTATTTAAGGAAGAAATCAATTCCATGGTAGAGGTGCAAGCACAGTGTCATGAGGTTTCAAAGACGCATCTTCTCTGATTCTGCCTCTACTCCATATAGGATCTGTTTCAGTTTCAGCCCCTCTGTTGAGCTTTCTTTCTGCATCAGACCACTTGAGTTTTATCTCTGGCCCTTTAAAATTTCACTTTGCATACTTTCTGGAGGGGCTTAATGGTACCCACAACTCCTAACTACCCTATTATGTGCTGATACCATCTTTCCTATCTCCAGGCTCCAGCTGTCTGGTTGACAACCCTCTTGGGAGGTCCAAGATCAAACTTAGCATCTCTCCCACCCCCGACCTTTTGTCCCTTGTGGGTTTCTCTCCAGGTTAACATCACCGTCATGGGCCTAGTCCCACAGGTGTCAGTTCCATTGTCACTCTAGATTCCTCCATTTTTCTGCCTCCCACATCTAAATTGGTCATTGAGGGCTACAGAATTTGTTTTTTAACCATCTCTTGGGACTGTTTTATCTTCTCTATCCCCACTATTTTTCACCAGAACTTATAGTGATTGTCTAATTGTTCCTCTGCCTCTAATGTCTCTTGCATCCTTTCCTTCCTCCAACCACTGTTAGGGTGACCTCTCGGAAACGTAAACTGTACACGTGGAATTTTTTACTCGAAACGCTTCATCTCTCCAGGGTCCTTGGGTTGATTCACTGCTCATGTGCATTTCAAATAAGATGATCTGCAATTTGGATTCTGTTTACCTCCTACTTTGTCTCCTGTAACTTCATAGCTACTTCATCTTTTCATCTTATTTGTCTATCCATGCATCCATCTGATAGTTATCAAGCTCCTACTATGTGACAGACACTAGGAGAAGTGGAAATCCAGGAGACATGGCTTCCATATCCCAGGAGGAAGAGTGTTAAAGGATTTGGGGAAGTGTTTCTCAAACCAACACAGTGTGTAATTTACCTATAAATTATTTGCATTTTTCCCACCTGCAAAATACATTTGATTCTTAGAAAACCCCACAAAAGTATCTCCCATTACACCATCAGGCTCTGCTTGAGGCCAAGGATCTCATAAACCTTACTTAAGGTCCACGTGTGGATGAGGACCCTCAGGTTTGGTCCCTTGGATACAGGTTCTCTAGATCTGAAGATCTGTGAGCTAAAGGGTCAAGTTATCTGACCCCCCCCCCCCCCAGCACTTAACATGCAGTGATGAGACAGACACATAGGATAACTGTTCTAGAAATTCCCATTCAGAAAAGGGAAAACTGGGCGTGCCTGGGTGGCTCAGTTGGTTGAGCATCTGACTCTTGATTTTGGCTCAGGTCATGATCTCAGGGTTGTGAAATCAAACCCCGTATCAGGCTGTATGCTGGGTGTGGAGCTTGCTTTAGGATTCTATTTCCCATTTCCCTCCCCTTTGCCACCCCCCCCACACACATGTTCTCTGTCTCAAAAAAAAAAAAAAGGTGCGGGGGGAACCATAGCAGTGGCCCATAGTAATTCTGAAATCCAGCTTGGCATATGATGCCCATTTATTGATTAGGGTCTAAAACAGATCCCTGGGAATGAATTTTGTGGCTTTTGGCTCCAACTGTGAGATCTTGATTCTGACCTTTGAGTCGCCTACCCCCCACCCCAACTTTTAAGAGATAGGCTATATCTGCAGCAGAGTAGATTTCTGTACTTGTATTCTGTCCATTGAAGTTTGGGGATCAAAAGGACTCTTTTAATTAGTATTGTCTTGGTTCCTTTTACTCCAAGCTGGTACAATTACTGTAAGAACTTAAGGATTTCTGATATGTCTGATATGTCAATTCATTATTTCATCAGATCCAAGCCACACCCATAAATCTCTAGGAAGTGAGTCCTTTTATACTTGGGCTCTCTGTGAGAGAGAGCCCAAGTCTCTCTGTCTCCGTGGGATAGTATTCCTAATATCTTTGGAAAACCTGTTGTCCTCAAGTTGCCTCCTTAGGATCCTCAAAGGGATTTCCTTTGACTGAAGTGGTATAGGAATCTTAGATTTTAACAATCTAAGATTTTCATTCACACTACTGGCTTCATCTTTACTCTGAAACCGGCATAGTATTCTGATAACAACATGGAATTGATCTGTGCCCTTCCTTACTTGGAGTAGCCTTTGCTGGCTGGAAAGATTGTCCTGGCCCCTTTTATATTTACTCTGAAATTTACCCCTGTGTGGTATCGTTGATTCTTTAGTTGAGCTCTTTTCTTGCCCAATTTATTCTAAGTGGCTAGAAGAAGCCGGTTGGCACTTTCAACACTCTTTTGGAAATCTAAGATGCAACACAGTTTATCCAGGACGTTTTCTGTTTTCCACATTACTGCAGTGTTGTCTAAGTTTCTTCTGCTACATATCCAGGAATCCCTTTTTCTTCAGCTTCCAATATTGTTTTCTTTTACCCTCACCAACTGTTACCTTGAGGCCTGTCACACAGTCCTCAAATGAATGGCACGTGTTTTAGTTTTGATTCAATAGCATCCCACTTTTAGGAACCAGCTTTTGTTACTTATCTGTGACTATATAACAAATCACCCCAAATTTAACAGCGCAAGAAAATGATGACTTTACTGTGTTTGTGAATTCTGTGGGTTGGGAATTTGGACAGGCCATTTCTTGTCTCTGCCCCAAATTGTGTGGGGCCTCAGACAGGGAGACTCAGATGGCTGGGATGACTGATACAGCTTGAGACTGGCAACACTAACTGGATACTTCTTCACTAACATGCTTGGTGTCTGGGTTGGGTTGGCCCAAAGGCTGGGTTTGGCTAGGATTTGAGAACTGAGTGCCTCCATGGGACTTACCTATGTGGCGAGAAGCCCAAGCCACATGACGGCTGGATTTTGAAAGGAACTATGTCAACAGGGAGTGCACAGAGAGTGAACTACCCAAGACACTCGGGCAGAGGCTATCTGTCCTTCCACGATCTGGCTTCAGAAGTCACAAGCATCACTTGGGCCATACGGTATTAGTTGAAGGAAGTCATGAGCCCACCTCATGATGGGAGGAGTGTCCGATAATTTAGGATCAGGTTTTTAAAACCTCCATAACAAGCAGGCCTTGGAAAAAAATTTAGGACTCTGTTTCATCCTTACCCAAGATGAGTAGAGAAGTTTTCAGTATTTCTCTTCTCTCTCTTAGATTTCTGTAATGTTTTATTCAACTGGATCTTCTTCTCCCACAGAGAAAGACCATTATTTCCCTCTTTATTCTCCACACATCCAATTTTCAACAACTTAGGCAGTCCTTCAGTATTCACTTATATTGTCTTCATAAATTCTCGTGATGGGATGATGGAAAGATGGTAGTGTGGCCATGATAATGGTCAAGAAGAGAGAGATTGGGGGGCACCTGGGTGGCTCAGCCACTGGGCATCTGCCTTCGGCTCAAGTCATGATCCCAGGATCTTGGGATGGAGCCCCACATCAGGCTCCCTGCTTGGTGGGAAGCCTGCTTCTCCCTTTCCCACTCCCCCTGCTTGTGTTTCCTCTCTTTCTGTGTCTGTAAAATAAAAAAAAATATTAAAAAAAATAGATTGGGTGAAGGTTGCTTGGCCAGAGAGCCCTGGTCTTGAGAAATAAGTTCTTGAAATAAAGGATGTTGGTCTTGGAATATAATTAACCTTTTATTGTGTCCCTCAAGTTAGGGAAGACAATTCATAGCATTGATCCAAGGCTTCCAGTGTTTTTATTAGGTATTGTTTTGAATAAATTGAAACTGAGTTTTTGTTTCCTTTTATGTTATGAATACCATAGTAATACATGCACATGATGAAAAAAATTAGAAAATATGAGAAAACATAAAAGAATAATCAAAAGAAAGCTAATGTTAATGTGGCATATTTTATTCTTTGTGTTAAAATGAGATTATTCTATGTACACCAAAAGTTTTTTAAAAAAATTTACAGTGCATTAAGTCTGTTTCTCCATGTCATTAAATATAACACTGGAGCATTATTTCTGAAGGCTGAATAATATTTCAGCATTATGTTGGATCGTTTGGCTCGTGTAGGATGAGCCCCACTTTATTGTCACACTTTGCACCTTTCATGGGTCATGTTTATTTTTGGAAACAGAGTTGAAAGATTGTGCTGTAGAGGTTGAAATAGATTTATTCTGTGTAGTCCTTTAGGGTGGCACCGAGACATTGGTAAGGACGATAGTCATGATAACAATGACATTGGTGACTAACATCCTTTATTTACTGCACCTACCCAATTGTTAAAAACCTACATATCATCTTTGCTTTGTTACTCTTTGTCACTTGCCACACACAGGCACCAAGACCTGTCCATTCAGTGTCCTAAATTTTTCTTGAATCTGCCCATTTTCTTTCCTTTTCCCATTGGCACCTCTCTTCTCTTGATTAGTTTAGTAGATGCTAGCTGTGGAACTGTCTTCCAGCTGGAGTATTCCTTCTAAAGTGCAGCCCTGGTCATGTCACTCCAGTGGCTAAATCTCATTATCTTTGGAATAACATCCAAACCCCTTCTTGGGTCCCATAAAGCCCTGCCTCACTCCTACTTCCCTTCTGTTCTCCAGCAGTTATGAACTTCTCTGGTCTTTGGCATAACCGTGTCTCCAGGATTTTATCTTAGTCAGCTTGGACTTCTCTAACAGAACATCATAGGCTGTGCAGCATAAACAACAGACATTTACTTCTCATAGTTCTGAAGGCTGGAAGCCCAAGATCAAGGCACAGCTGATCTGGTGCCTGGTGAGAGCTCTCTTCAAGATGTTGACCTTCTTGCTGTGCCCTCACATGGTGAAGAGATATATCATCTCTTTCATCTCTTACTTTAAGAGCACTAATCCCATTCACAACGGCTCTGCTTTCATCACCTAACCATCTGCCAAAGGTCCCACCTCCTCAGACCATTCACAAGGGCTCTGCTTTCATCACCTAACCATCTGCCAAAGGTCCCACCTCCTCAGAACATCACTTTGGGGATTAGGGCTTCCATATATGAATTTGGGAGGCACACATTCAGTCCTTAGAAGCCTTGTGTCAACTCTTCCCTCTGCCTGGAGCACTCTCTCCTTCCCCAGGTTATCTCAGTTCAGGTATTGCTTCCTCTAATAAGTCTTCCTGGATCACCCTCCAACCTCACTCTAAGTCTGGGTTAGGTTCCCTGCTAGTGCTCGGTCTGACTATTGTAGGGTTCCCTTCCTAGCACTTACTTTAGTTGTTAGAAAATTTCACCATCTCACTGGATTTTGAGCTCTGTAAGAATAGGGCTCCTTCTCTCTTCCCATCAAATCTTAGCCCAGTGCCCTGCACATAGTATGCCCTTATTAATTACATGACTAAATGAAACCCATGGCTGTTGCTTCTTGGTCAAGCCCACTCACAAGATGACAAATCTGACCTACTTACAAGAACCAGCTCTAAAACCCTCCCATATTTGCTTTCTGGGGATTAGAAAATTGTCTTCTAGGCAGAAAAATGCCTTAAAAACAGAATAGGCAAGCGCTTGTGTAAATCATTAATAAATGTGTTTACTATTTTTATTTGCATTAGATATCAAATTAAATATTGCATTAAGTGAGTTAAATATTAATATTGCATTAAATATATATTACATTTTAAAAATTAAGTACCGTATACTCTTCCTTGGAGTGGTATTATGAAAGCTTTAGTACAATCAGCCCAGCCTGTGCTGTGTGTAGTTTTCTTCCACATCACTGATAATTTAAGAGCCCACAGGAATAAGGGAACAGGTGAGTGGCCGTGAGGGTCTGCAGGGTGGTGTGGCCAGGAGGGCAGGGCAGCACAGCACAGTGAAAAGTGATGTCTGATGGTAGGAGGAGAGAGGGAAGAAAAGGAGTGGAATATGTAATTTATCATGTACTTTTATTTGCCATACATTGTCCTAAGCAATGTACATGAATTATCTATTATCTCATTTAGTTCTCATTAGAGACAAATGAAATAGGTACAGTTAGCATGATACCTCACACAGGTGGAAACAGTTTCAAAGGGTTAGGAGACACCCAAGGCCTCATGGCTTTGGTAGGGCTATCATAGGCAGTATGACGTTTTTAACTATGATCCTCTACTGCTTCTTGAAGGAGGTGCTTTGAAGTTGGCATGGATCAAAATAGACACATGGGTTTTAAGGAATTTCAAATTTGGCTATCTTTATTCCTAACAACAAAGGAACATGGTAGAATTTAGACATATCCACCCACCCATCTATCCACTCATTGGCTCATGTTACTGGCATTATCAAGCTCCCAGTGGGTACTAGGAGTGGCCAGGTCTGGGAATATAGTGAACAAGGCAGGTATAAACACTATGCTAATAGATCCCATAGTCTGGTAATAAAAACCACGACCACCTGGCTTTTAATATCCCAGGTTCTTTCCCTTCCACGAAGATGTTTCCGTACTCTGAACTCTACCGATTTCCCCTGTAGTGTATGCCATATTTTGTCTCTGAAGAGCTAGGAAGGGCATGATGCTGACTGTGCCCTGATCTCTGAATGACTTGCTTAGAGATTCCTCATCAACATTTTTTCCTGATGACTGGTTCCCCACATGCTAGGCAATAATGTCCTATGATCTGTTGTGCCTCAGTGCTCAGAGGCCACATGCATGCATTGCAGTCTTGGCCAGATACAACTCTTGTCTTCTGTGCTAAGGGCCTTATCTGCATTCCTGACCACCTGCTACCTGTTCTACCTGCATGGCAAATACAGCTTACCTGTTCAGGTGGCTCCCAAGGCTTTATCACATCTCCATGCAATAGATTCTGACAGAGAGAAAGAAAACAGCACTTTGCCAGACCAACTAGTAAGGTCTCTCAGATCCCCAAATTCATACTTGGGTTCCAGCTTCTCATCTGAATCCCACATGGACAGGTTTCATTATTTTTTTGGCCACTCATTTAGGATGTCTCATGGACATCTCAAATGTCACATGTCTATCAAACACTTTCTTAATCTCTACCTGTACCCCCTCCATTCCCCACCCTGATCTTCCCCAGATCAATAATGGGCATCACTTTCCACCAGAAATGGAAGTCAGGAAATCAGGGATAATGATATTTCCCTGGCCCCTTGACCCCCAACATAAACACCCTCTGTGACACACCAACATGTCCCCTTGATTGTATCTCCACAATATTCTTGACTCTCTTTTTTCTGTCTCCACTGTTGTAATTCATACTTCCATGACCTTTTGCAGGAACGATAAGAGCTTCCTAACTGGTAAGCTATTTCTACTCTTGCTCTGTCTGAACCATTCTCCATATACCTCCGTCCCTCCCTGCTTTCATGTCCAGTGATTTCCCCCTTGAACTTGGAAAAACTCCAGGCTCCTGATTACCATGGATTCCAAGGCCCATTTGATACTCTACCCACCTGACCCTCCAGCCCCACCTTTAACACCTTTCAGCCTGCTCTGTCCCCCCAACTGGAATGCAGGTGCCAGGGTTCTGGAGCTGCTGCACACTGACCCAGTATTACCAGTTCAGTGAGCAAAGTGTGGGGAAACAGGAGGCCCACAGGAAACAGTGGTAGGGAGTGAGTGAATGACTGAGGCACCCAGATGATGGGACAGGTAGTGATTCCTTCCACGCTGGGGACCGCACACTGGGGGATATAAAAGTTGGGCGGGGCAATTTTGATCTTGTTATCCCTGTGTCCATGCTATGGTAGACACAGAACTCCTCCTTTGAAGAAGGACTTGTGGCCCAGCTGTGAACGGTGTGGGCAGATGACATCCTCCAACTGTTGAGGCCTCAGTCCCACCTCAGCTCTTGAGCTGCCCTGCTCTTCTCAGGTTGGTCCCAGCCAATGACTGCAGGACTGTCTACTAGGGTCTGGCCATTTCTGTGTGACACGGGCCTCCTATAATGGGCAGCCTGGGCTCTTGGGTCCCCAGTGAGCTGCCAGACACTGTTAGATGTGCAGGCGTGTCTGGCAGCTCCCCTGCCCAATCTTGCTGGCTCCCTTTTTCTTTCACAGCTCCATCAGCATTCCGCTGCTGCTGTGAAAAATTATCACAAACCGGGTGCCTTAAAACAGCAGAAATTTATCTCCCTTCAGTCCTGGAGGAAAAAGTTCAAGATGTTGCCAGGGCTGTGCTCCCTCCCAAGGGTCTAGAAGAGGATCTTTCCTTGCCAATCCCAGCTTCTGTTGGCCCCTGGCATTCCTTGGCTTGTGGCCATGTCCCTCCAGCCTCTGCCTCTGTCTTTGTGGCTTTTCCCCACCCTCTGTCTGTGTCTCTCATGTTCTAAGGACACTGTCTTTGCTTTTAGGGCCCACCCAAATCCAGTATGACCTTGTATTACCCTGATGATATCTGCAAAGACCTTTTTCCCTAATAAGGTCATATGTACAAGTTTTGGGGGATTAGGAGGAATGGAACATACCTTTTTGGGGGAATACTATTCAACTCCCCACTCAAATGTTATTCCCCAGTAAATCTTCCGTGTACCTGACTCCACCTCAGTGTCTGTTTTCTGGAAGACCCAGCTGACATGCTGCTTTTCCTCATGTGGAGTGTTGTATTCCTTGCCTCTCTGTTACGATATTCCATTTCTGCATACATACTTGAGTTTTGTCTTCCTGAGTTACTTGGAAACTACCTGAGGGCAAGTGTGTGTCCTTCTGCACAATGCTGAGTATGATCTTACATTTATATGATAGAATCAGTGGGCAGGAGAGGTCTTGGAATCAGAATCTCACCCAAAGCAGGTTTGAATCCCAGCTCATCGAGTACAGAGGCCCTGAGAACTTTACTATTTTGTTTTCGTAATGTGTGAAGCCATAATAATAATAATAATAAAATTACCATCTTTTTTGGGGTCTTTTTATGAGGACTTAATCTTTCAGTGGGGCAGAGTTTACTGCTGTCTCATCTACACCATTATAACCCTTTCTGTCTCTTAAAGGGTTGTATATCTCCCTTGAAAAAGGAGGGGCACCACTGAAAAAGAGCACATGGAGAAGTATTTGGAGCTCTGCAAGGCTCAGGGTGTGCATGGGAGTCCTGGACCATCCACAGTCTTTGGGCAGCTGTGTTAGTGGAAGGTTCCTTTCAGATGGTGATGGAACATGATCACCTGGACTCATCCTGTCATGATCTCCCTCCAACGGCTAGAATGTTGTATAGGCATTGGTTTGGCAGATTCCTTTGGAAATCAGAGAATGAAAACTCTTCATCCTTTCACTCCTGCTAGAGTAATCCTAATCCTCCCTAAGGCAAGGAGGAGGCCTCTGATGAAAAGTCTTATGTAAGGAAGGGCACAACTGAAAAGCACAGAGATTAATCCAAGTTCTCATCTCATTGCAGGAGCAAAGTGCTTCACCTGCTTGGACTTCACTTAGCATTTATGATTATTATCATTGCTTGATCTCCCAATGTTACTGTGCTTGTCAGGGTGGGGCGAGGGGACACATTCAGTGTCAAGGTTGAAATTCCCACGAAATGGATGACAAGGAAAAGAAGGTCTGCAGAAATACTGTTTCTCCTCTTTTCTCCACTGGGGAAAGGGATGTTGAAGCTACAGGCAAGCCAGGTAGTTTCTGAGGGGCTCCTGCAGTTTTGCATTCTTGGTGTGCTTTCCAGGAGATTGCAGACTGGAGGGGAAAAGGGAAAGCCGACCTAGAGGAGACTTAACCCTGTCTTGGTCTACCTGCTTGCAAAGTTATGCGAACAGAGATTGGATTCAGCTTTTAAGAGTGTGCGTAGTAGTAACATCTGAGTTTCCATAGAGTGTGCTGGTAGGGTAATTCAGGAGTGCAGCTAGGACACAGGATCCTGTTCTGAACTCTTGTTTGCCTCTCTTCTCTGTTTCCTTCTCTTCCTCTCTTCTCCCTTCCCCTTAAGGCAACTCAAGTTCCCAGACATGGAGAGGAGAAGGGGTGGGTGAGGAGACCAGGGGAGGCCTGCAGGGAGGAAAGGTGCCTAACTATTGTACTGGGCACTGTTCAGAATTGGAACTTCAGGCCCCACAGCTCCTGCAGAAAACCAGCTAGGCTCTGATGAAAGTTTCATGCGGTTTTCTTGTCCCTTTAAAGCCTGTTGGGACATTTTTGGCAGAGGAGAAAGGGGTAGGGTTCGTCTTAATCCTTCTCTGTCCCATATTTCTGATTTAAGTGGATCCAAGCCTTGCAATTATCTCAAAAATAGCCCTGATAGCCATGGTACGTTTGGTGGGTTTCCTTGGCGGCATCTAATGAAACAGCCCGGCAAGGAAGAGATAGCCTGTTGGCAGGGTGGATAGATGGCCCTGCGTCTGTTAATCTCACATTTCATCTTGGTTTAAGCAGTCTCTGAGCTCATTAATTGTCTTTCTGAGAAGGACCAGGCATTTATCTTTAAGAGCCATCTAGCTTCAGTGAGTTCATCCAGCCTAAAGAGAAGGGAAGGGACAGACTGGAGCTATCCACTTAATTTTACTGAACAAGAAATAGATTGTTAGACAGGGTGACAGCTCTTGATCTGTTTTGCCTGATTGCCCGCCAGACAGGTGGTGCCAAGTGCTGCCCCCACCAGTGGTGCATGAGTGTGCCACCTCCCTGTGCCATCACAGCAGTAACGATCACCGATCTTTCCCTGACACTGGTGGACTTCTGTCCATGCCCACGTCATATGAACAAACATAAAAGAAACACCTAGAGCTGCCCAATGCACACAGAGGACCTGTCTGTTTTAAACAAACCAGATACACAGTAATTCAAATTTTACCAGAAGGATGGGCCCCATTTATACATTGCAATTTTTTTTTTTAACCATCAGTTTCCTCTGGTGAATTTAAAATTTTGAATGTCAATGGGTATGGGGATAGTTAAATTATGGTGTACTCATAGTATGGAATTGTATGCAGCTGTTAAAAAAGGAAGAGATGGCTCCACATCAGGGGTTCTTTCCACATCTCAAAGGTCCCTCAGGGAACCTGTGGCACCCCCTACAACAAAGATTATCCAGTCCAAATTTTCAACAGTGCTGAAATTGAGAAACTCAACTCTATATGAACTATCTGGAAAAGATATTCACGGTCTGTTGGTAAGACAATAAAAAGCAAGTACATAGGTCAATATCTACAGCCCTGATCCATTTTTTAAAGTTATATTTTTGTGTGTATGTATGCATATATGGGCAAGTATGTTTGTACATGTGTAGGAAGAGAAGAACACATGTCAAAATGGCATCCATGATTATCTTTTCAGGGGTGACTTTGGAGAGTGGTAAGGACTTCATTTATAATACAGAAAAGAGTGGTGGGGAAAACAATATTGATTTTGATTTATATAAATTCAGTTGACACCCTACTCCCAGGATCACACATGCTGCAAAATGGATTTTCACAGGGCGGGACATTGACATAAAGCACATACATAGCTTTTCAAAGGACTGTTAGATGAAGTTCATCTAGATGAATGCTGTAAATGAGTTTTTTATGGGAGACTCTTTCTTTTCATTGCCCTGTGTCTGCCATTAGTTACAGTTGAGCTTGGCAATACTGGGATTTGATTTCTTAAACAAAATAAAATGAAATGCTTCATACGGGGCATAAACGGATCCAAGTGGTTAAAGATGCATAAAAAGTCTTTAAAACCACTTCATGGCATACCAAGATGACCAACACCCTGAAAACAACTGCCACAGAATATTCATTTTGACCAAATTGTCCTGCCGGTCTCCTTGCTTTCAGCCAAATTGTTTTCAGCAGCACAGAGATGTGTCCAGAAGCCTTTGAAGAGTCTATTATTATGCAATTATTATGCAGTAACCAGACCAGGGACAAGAGTGCAGTGTAAGAGACACAGCTGCAGTGGATCAGCTGGGATTGAATGTAGGGGTAATCGAGGGCAGGCACCCAGGCTGCAGGCTCAGTGGACTGGGAGAGCCCTGAGATGAAGGAGGTGCAGCTGGTGGCAAGAGGAGAGCTTGGCTTGGGTCCTGTGGAGTTGAAATGTCACTGGTACTTGGAGAGAGGAGAGGACAGTCAGTTTGTGGGGTCTGGAGTGCAGGAGAACAGTCAGGACTAGGTGCAGACACTCAGGGGTCTTAAAGGAGGTGGGAACTGGGGTCCCAGGGAGATAGATAGTAAATGGTCCCAAGGGAGGGTAAGATGCATGCAGAGGATGCTGGTGTTCCTGGAACAGGCACAGGAAGAGGAGCCCATGAGAAAGGACTCTGGGAAAAGTCAGAAAGGGGACAAGACAGCACCTTAAGGGAGTGGAGAGTTACTGCAGAGGGCTTCTGCCAAGTTGAGAAGGTAGAAGGAGCTGTGGTTGTCCAATAAGGCTGACTAGGTGGGCAGGGGCTCCAGGCGCAGAGGAGCAAATGAGAGGGCAGGAAGGAGTGTCACACACTCTTCTTCAGGGCTGTAGCCTAACTTGTATATTGTGGTCCCCTAATTAGTATCTGCTTCTCCCCCAGACCATAAGTGCCATTGGGGGCCTTGTCCTTTGTGCTCCTTATAGTGTCTCCTGTGTTGAGCACAAGTCCTGGAGGGTGCATGGAAAGAAGCAAAGAGAACAGAGCTTTATTGTTTGTAAAGAGGCTGAGGGAGCAAGGAAAAGAAGGTGAGCTTTGAATACATTTCTGGGCCCAGAGAAGGAGCTTGTTGGGCACTGAACCCTGCTTGGGACAGCCAGTGCCCAGGGGCTTATCCTCAGTTGGGCAGAGTCTGGGAAAGGGATTTTCTTGTTTCTGTCTTGGGTTCTGAGGTGCTGGTAGAGTCCACAGGCATACGATGAAAGGCTTGATCTGAGCTTCAGGCAGGGAAAAGGGGAGCTTTTATTTTATTTCATTTTTAAGATTTTATTTGACAGAGACATGGCGAGAGAGGGAACACAAGCAGGGGGAGTGGGAGAGGGAGAAGCAGGCTTCCCGCTGAGCAGGGAGCCTGATGCGGGGCTCGATTCCAGGATCCTGAGATCATGACCTGAGCCGAAGGCAGACACTTGACTGAGTCACCCAGGTGCCCCAAGGGGAGATTTTGGTACGTTCTCTCCCTTTGGGTGGGAAACCATCTTGGCATGGAGGGTGATATCCTGGGCACAGGGGCAGGCTGGCCTTGAAATTTGCATTTCAGAAAGCGTCTCGGCAACTCACCTTTTCCCTTCCAATTTAGCCAGGGCCCTTCCTGTGTTGGGAACTGGCTCAGCATTCCGAGGACAGGTTGGGGAGGGGAGGGAAGCTTGTGCATGGATTAGGCGACTCCCCTGGGGCTACTTGGGGTAGTTGAGCTGAGTAGGGTGTGGCTTTTTTGGTACTTTGAAGAGATACTTTGATTCTTCCTGTGGCTTCCTGATTTGCTTAGAAAAACACCCAAATTTGTATGTTAACCTTCAAGGCCAGATGAGATCTGGTCCCTGCCTGCCTCTCTGATGTCTGACTACTCCCAGCTACTTCAGCCTTCCTGTTGGTTGGCTCTCTTCCATTTGTGCCTGCCCGAGGGCCTTTGTACCTGCTGTCCCTGCATTGAAAATACCTACCCCAGATACGTCTGGCTCCTTCTTGTCATTCAGCTCTCAATACCCACTACCTCCGACCCCCCAGTCTACAGTAGCACTCCTCACTCTTTCCCCCATAACCCATTTTATCATCTTTGGACTTACCACTGTCTGATATGATCTTCATCTATTAGTTATTATCTTCCTTATTTGCTATGTTCTCCCTCTTCTCTTTCCCACCCCATGGCAGGAACTTGCCTTGCTGTTTATTGTTATAAATGCAGAGCCTATAACAGCACCTGGCATGTGTTAGGCACTCAACGTACATTTTTGGATTGAATAAATCAAATATTTCTTTCCAAAGAATGTAGTTATTTTGTCTAAGAGAAAAACATAGGAAAAGCAATTGTTGCAATGTGAAATTCAACATTTCTTGTCTTTGTATTTTTTTAATGCAGGATTTACTGTCCCCGCCATGCGACCTGGTCGAGGGTCAAGTAAGTACTCATTTTGTCCTGATTTAGGATTTTTGTTAAGTCTGGTGAAAATGAAGGAGGTAAAGTCTCATGCACTCTATTACTGTGCAAACCCAGTCCAGCCTTGTAGGGGTGCGGCTAAGGAGCAGGGTGAGCATTGCCAGAGTGATAGTTTTCTTAAGCTCCCCTCCCAGTTGGAGGGGCTCCTGGGCATAACTGGAACATACGTACCATCAGGCATAGCACTCCAGTCCTGTGCCCAAGGCAGACATCTATAATCAACCATAGCACAATTCAACCCTCACCCAGAGCAGTCTCTACCAATGGATCAGGGAAGGCTGGTGACATAGAACCTACTTGGCCCTGTTGATGTATGAGCTCTAGAAATCAGTTTTGCCAGGGTGTAGGTGGGTAAGTGATTAGATGGCCTCTTACTAGAAGCAATGAAAGTGGTTGTGAGGATGGAAGCCATACCCTTGCTTCTGTGTCATCATTGAGCTTTGAAGGTGGAGGAAGGAAGCCCCATCTGCTGGCATCACACATTTTTATTAGCGTCAGAGCCACCGGAGCTTGGCCATGTAAGAATATAATTGAACCAAACGGATCTATACCTTGGGGCAATGCATTTTTTTCATTGATTCTGACTCTACATTATTATTGTTGCTTAATGAGCTAATGTAACTTCTAATGAAGCCACATGGCCCTTGGATAGTTGAAGTAAGGTTTTATTTCCCTCATGACACTGTATCCTCTCTTCAATTAAAACCTGGGAAAGAAAATTAATACAAATGTAAGAATTTTTTTCTTCCTAAGATTAGTATCAAGATAGCGGCTTTTTATTACACATGTAAATGCGTGATGGGACTGGCGAGGTGCATGGGCGGCCTGGGGTTGGTGTAATTGGTGAAGGAGGCTGAATCTATGGTCTCTGTTGTTTGAGTGGTGATTAGAGCATGCTTCGTGCTCCCCTGTTCTTTCTCCTCCTGCCAGTGTCACTGCCCATTGGAGACCCCTCCCTAGGCTCCTGCTGTTGGCTGCCAGTTATGGGTAGAAGAATTTGAATAATTATAAGTAATTTACTGAGGCAAAATACACATAACATAAAAGTAACCATTTTAACATGAACAATTCAGTGGCATTTAGTATGTTCACAATGTTGTCAGCCGCTGCCTCTAAGCATTTTTATCACCCAAAGGTAATTACGTTAGCAGTCACTCCCTGTTCTCCCCTCCCCCAGCCCCTGACGACCACCAATCTGCTTTCTGTCTGTGGATTTGCCTGTTCTGAATATTTCACGTGAATGGAATCATACAATATGTGGTCTTTAGTGATTGGTTTCTCTCACTAAGCATAATGTTTACAAGATTCATCCACACTGTAGTATGTATCAGTACTTCATTCCTTTTATGGCTGAATAACATTCTATTGTATGGATATGCCACATGTGTTTATCCACTCATCTGGTGGTGGGTATTTTGGCTATTGTGAATAGTGCTGCTGTGAACATGCATGTACAAATATTTGAACACCTGTTTTTAATTATTTTGGATAGATACCTAGGAGTAGAATTGCAGGGTCATAGAGTAATTCTGTGTTTAACTTTTCGAAGAACCGCCAAACTGTTTCCTTCTTATAACGAGGAAACTGAATCTCAGCAAGGTCACTCCAGTGTTGGCTGGGATTTGAAGCCTAGCAGGCTGGCTCCAGGGCCCATGTTTTCAACTCCCATGCTGTCCTGCATTTGGCGGTGTCATATCTGGTTAGTATATTTTAGTTTGCACAGTACTGGGGAAAGCAAGGGTGGAAAGGACAAAGGACGACAGGCAGGCTCCTCTCACCTCAGGGGACCAGATGTATCATTCCTGGCCAACCAGTGGGCTTCCTGGTCTCTGATTTACCCTCCTTTTCCATTGGGCATCTTGATTTCTAAACTTTGGAAAGTCTGTGCGATTGCTGGATCATTTGATTGAGTTGGTTTGTAGATAGGTTGGTTGACGGAGTTATTCAATTTTTCTCTCTGTGTGTCTCTCTATATGTATGTATATAAAAATCAGGACAGACCATGTCACCTTGACAAAATAATATCAATTCGTTGGGCATTTGCTGTGATCTGTACAGTAACACTTATATTAGCCTAAATCTCCATGGCATGTAGGCAGACTAGGTCTCATCATCCCTCTTTCTACCATGCAGGGCAGAAGCCCAGAGAAATGAGGTAACTTGCCCCCAGTCACACAGCTTATAACTGGCAGAGCTGGGATTTGAACCTCCATCTGTGCCTCTCTGCAGCCTGGATTCTTCCTTATGTGTTTGCTGGTTTCCTTAGATTCCCCAGGGTGTCACATTTTCCACACTGGTGCAGTGATTGTGTGTTTTTTTTTAATCTCATTACAGTTCTGGTTTTCCCGGACCCACACAGCCCCCAGAGCATTTTGGGGTGCTCCGAAGTTCTTAGCTGGTCGTGAGAAAATGGGAATTCCTACTGGGGCATTGGCATTTCATTGCTCTCTTCCTAGTGGTTTACTAACCAGCATGTAGCAAAACAGATTGTCTGGTGTTTATGGTCAAGGTGGTGGTGCTAGTTTTGTTTTGTTTTGTTTTTTAACTGACTCTGCATCCTTGCCTTCTCAGTACTTCAGTGACTGCGGTGTGAGGTCCAAATCTGCTGTGTGGAGTTGCTCATCCTTCTTCCCCTCAGAGGGATGCTCCACAGAACTGGACAGGGAAGGTCGAGGTCTCTAGCTTCTCTGGCAGCTCAGAAAGCTTGAGACTCATCCTTCTAAGGTGAGAGGGTGATAAAGGTGGCATAGGTAGGTAGGTCCCACCCATAGGGAGTCCATGGCTCCTCAGGCACCAAGCAGTTAAATGCTCTGCCTGGAAAGTAACTTCCTAGAGCCTCACTTCCTTCCCCAGGTGCCCCTCTCCTGAGGGTGATAAAGCATGAAGGGGAGCTGGGGCATATTTACACCTGCTCCATGCACAAGCTTCAGTGGCAGTAATTTTCTGACCTTTTAAAATGGATAAATCTCCTTGGCAGTGGCGTATTTCTAAAGCTTAGCTCAGAGTGGGGGCTGAGGCACTGACACTGACACTGAGGCACCAACAATGGGCAAGTTGGAGACATGGCCAGACCAAGGAGAAGATTATTAGCCCTGAGGGGATCTGTTCTAGAAACCTGCCACGCCCATGGTGGTTTGGGTGGCAAAGTATGTTTTTGGCCAGAGTGTGAGTCCTTGCGTCACCTCCCAGATGGATGAAAGCGGCAGGCTGTTTTTCAGATTGCAGTGGATTTATTCCTTTGATCACCTGCCTTCGTCTGTCTCCTCTGTGGGCTCTGATGGATGCTCTGTTCTCATGTCTCCGTTATTCGCTGTCACAGGGAACACGGGACAAGAATCTTATTATCACTGGCTGCTTAACTCCCTTCTAGCATCACCAGGGAGCATAATAACTGCGTGGTTGGCCGTTCCCTTTCTTTTATCCTCCTTTCCTTTCTCCTCCCTCCTGAGCTTCCAACCAAGAGGTGTAGGAGAGCCTGAGAGAAGGGTATGGCATTTCTCAGACACCTGCTGTGTGCTGGTGTACCCCCACAAGAAAGGTGGTTGTTAAACCCCTTTGTGCATGGAGAGCCTCGTGCTCAGAGAGGCAAATAACCATCCCAGGTCACCCAGCTCACTGAGTCCAGGGCAAGGATTAAAATCTAGGCCTAACTAACCATGGGGTATTTTCTCTCTTTCTAATGCTGTCTCCAGAACTGGGAGTGGCGGTGTGAACGCTCAGATGAGTCCCTTCCCAATACCTAGGCTCTTTACTTCTCATGATGGTGCCTGTGCTCCCTGTCTGGACTGGGTCTCACCTCCTTCCATCAGCTGTTTGTAAATTCACAGCACCCTCTCTGTTAGAGAGGCTGGGACTGGCTTTCCAGGGATCGTTTCCTAACAGAAGGAATGCTCTTTTCTGCCCAGCAAGTGTCACTTCATAATTACCAGTGTAATTAGAGCAGGATTTACCATCTGAGCCTCTGTGGAAGCTGCAAGCCTGCCTTTATAGGTCGCTCTGGCTTAGAAGGGTGTATGACTACCTGAGGAACCCATGGTGTCCTTAGGGCTCCAGCAGACCCACAGGGAGTTACCTCTCAGACTATCCAGGTAGATCTAGAGGCTTCCCATGGTTCCAAGAATAACACCCAAACACCCTGGCAGGAGCTGGCTCCCAGGCACCTTTCTGACCAGGCCTTTGCCAGCCCCCTGCTCCTTGAGGCTCTCAGATCCAGTGCCCTTTCTTTAGGAGCTTCTGATGACTGACCAAAGTATCAGCATCTTTCCTGCCCCAAACATGTTCTTTTCTGTTGTATCTTAACTTCTTTATGGCACTTACCACTATCTGAAATAATATTCTTCTTCTCATGTTCATTTTCTTGACTTCCTCTTACTAAAATATAAGCTCCTCAAGAACCATCTTTGCTTACTGGTCTTCACATGTCCTGCTGAATGAAAATCTGAGACCTTAGCCGATACCTTCTTACTCTTGTTACACTCAATTATATTCCATTGTTTTTCACCACTCCTCTGTTTTTACTTACTTTGTCTACTTATCCTTTTTTTCCTTTGTGTGTGGAGGAAGGCTGTAAAATTCCTAATAAGAAGCACCTTATCTTTGTATTCCACTGGATCTCCAGTGCCTGGTATGGAGTAGATTCTCAGTGCACATTGTATGGGTGGGTGGTGGGTTTGGGATGGATTGGATGGGGTGGGTGGGTGAATGGTTGGAATGACAGATGGATGAATGGGTGGGTGAGTGGGTGAGTGGGCTTGGGGATGGATGGATGAGTGGGTGGATGGAACAATGGGATAGATGAATGAATGAATGGGGTGGGTGGGTGAGTAGATGGATTGATGGTTGGATAAATGGGCAAGTCTCACTGAATTTTCCTGAGGTACCCCTTGGACACTTGTAGTAGTGTGCTCCATCTTACAAACTTTTTTTGGATGGTTTGGTTAGGGTCTCCCAGAACGACTATATTTCTGTCCATTTCTGGAAACTTGTCGGAGTTTGTGCTTTATGTATTTTGAGCCCCTGTCATATGACTCACAAAGGCTATTTATTGAGTGGTATTGGTTATGGATTGAAACTTTCATGGATATAAATGGCCATGTTGAGCTTTGTTAATGCTCTCTGCCTTGGGCTTTTTTGAAATCAGTGTTGCACTCTCTCTCTCTCTTTCTCTCTCTCTCTCTGATTCCCATGGGCCTGGACACATCCTTTCGTTGTTACTCTTCTTTGATTTCTCTTTGTTGGAGGTATCTCTTGGAGGTAGACTATGGATATATCTTGTTTATTCACCCAGTCTGAGAATCTTAGCCTTTTAATAGTGGAATTCAGTGTATTTGTCATAATATATATGTTTGATCAGCTGTCATTTAAAAAATTCCTTAAGAACTTTTCTTGCTGTTGCAATTATTTTCTCTCTTCTTGGCTCTACAGATTGTTTGATTTGCTTTTATCTTACCTGCTGTTTTGGAAGGTAGGCATCCTGTTATTAATTCTACATATGGTTGCCCTTCACTTCATTGAAAAGGATGCTGTAACCCTTGTTTCACTGTCAAAGTCAAGAAGGAAATGGCATCTTTGAATTCCATCCATGCAAGATGAGGAAATTGAGCTCACCTGCACTTTGCATTTCCCTGCACCTTCTTCAGTCTTCACAGCCTTTGGCACCATAATGGAGACCTTCAGAGCCAGCTTAATGTCCTTAAGTTTTAATTTTGACATCGTCATAGTAATGGGTAGTGCTTGTGGATGGGGTTGTAGATTAACAGGCACTATGATAAGCACCAGGTACAGAATTTCTCACCTAATCTTGAAAACCCAAGGAAGAACTGTCCTTTGTCTTCACTTTTAGATGGTGAAAGTGAGTCTTTGGGGTTTTGTAACTTGCCTGAGGTCACATATTTGAGTAGGTGGCAGAGCCATTAGTATGTGGAACTGATTCTAGCTCTTAACTATGGCTGTTTTGTTCACTGTCAGAAATGACTGCTGCCAGCCGTAGGTGGCTTTGGAAATGTATTTACACCCAGCAGTTCATCCGGGCTCTTACCTGCTGTTTCCACCCACAGTGCTCCCTTCTTGAATTAGATTTATGTTACTGACCCCAGACTTCTAGACCAGTACCACCCACATTTTGGTGTGTCAGGAGAACCCGTGGGGGTGCTTGTTAAAATGCAGAATCTGATTCAGGAAGTTTGGAGTGAGGCCTGAGATCCTGCATTTCTTATAAGCTCCAAGGTGATGCTGATGCTCTAGTCTCAATACCTTTCTGTGATAGAAAGATTGTGGATTACTCCAGAACCTAGTCACTCTGTCTGCTTAATTGGCCTTGTTTTTATTGGTGCTCTAGTTGACTACTCTTTAATGCAGTAGTTAAACAAATGGACCCTGAAGATGACTGCCTTGATTCAAATCCCAGCCCTGCTACTGTCTCACTGGGATAACAATACCTATCTCACTGGATTATTTAAGCAAAATGAGATAACGAATTGTTTAGAACAGTGTCTGGCACATGCTGAGGGCAGGATTCATGCTTGGTATTGTTATTGGCTCCACTGAGGATTTGCTACCTTCCTCCCTGCTCTCCCAGCTCTTTTCTCAGCCTTTGGGATTTCTGCAGACCCAGTCCTTAACGTCCAGGTTCTTCCTGTTTCCTCTACATGAATCCTTTCCTCAAGATGGCTGGAGTCTCACCTCTTCCATGCAGCCCTCCTAGTTAACCTTTCTTTGTCTAATCCTCCCAGCCAGTCTTATAAAAATTTCTGCCTCTCCACCTAGCTGCAAGAGTACATATTGAACTTTTGTAACTGATAATTTTGTGTATGTCGATTTGAAAAAATATACTTTGCTTGGCTATTTGAGACTGGAAGCAAGACCTCTGGGGAGATTTTGAGTAAAAACAGAGTGCTGCTGTTGAGCTACCTGGGGGACTAATCTTCCCGAGTGGGTTGTACAAGCTTAGATTCAAAAGAGAATTGGTTAGGATAATAGGGGTTTAGAGGCCACTGGGTGGGGAGAGCAATGGAAGAAGAGAGAAGACACGAAGCGGCTGTCATCTGGAAGAAAACTTTGGAGAAGGATCAGGGATTTTTGAAGGAAATTGTCAGGAAGTTCTGCATCATTATGTACAACATTTTCCTCTGTCCCATCAACCTCCAAACTGTTCAGCAAAATGTCCATTTACTGTTAGTGTTTTGTGGGATTGGCTCAGTTTTGGAGGATGTTGATGAAGTGCCAGGTATGGTCTCATGGTGGGTATGGTAGGGGTCTGGTTGATGTGTTGGCAGTTCATCTACACTGAGGTGGGGCTCAGATGTTAGTATTTTTGAAAATTTTCCAGGTGATGTCAATATACAGCCAAGGTTGGGGACTCCCAACTGTGTGTGCCTCACATTCATTGAATAGGGTGTTTATGGTGTTAAGATCCCAGAGCCACTTTTTAAGAAGGTGGTGGTCATGTTACGATGGTCATGTAAGTTTGGGGAAAAAAAGCCAATTGGGTTTCTTCACTACAGGGTTTATCAGCACCTTTAATATGCTGATAATAATATGTTTTAACCATACAACCTTTTTGAGGAATCTCTCTTAACATGATGTGGGTACTTGATACCTACTTTTCATCTGCGGTCCCTAGAGTCAATTTCCACTAAAAAAGTTCCACTAGATACCTTTACGTTGGTGGATTTGATGATGATGATGATGATGGGTACTGGTGAAGGAGATAGTGATTTTGATTATGATCTTCTCATGACCAAGCAAAGACTCAAAGGACTAGGAAGGAAATACTCAGCCCCCCTCCCGGGGACAGGCTGTCTTCCCTACCAGGTGGCCCAGACTGTCATTTCCAATTTGGGAAACGGTCTTACTTTGCATAAGTGATTGAAGTAATTGCACTGGCTGTTTCTCTTAATCTACAAGATTCTGAGTAGGGATGGGACAGCTAATGGGGTTAGTTCTGATTTTCTCTAGATTGTTTCTGATGCACAGTCACTGTCTTTTTTGGTCACCCCATTTGCAAGCTCCATATCAGGGAGCCATAGCACATGTTATCCAACCTCTTACCACCTCTGATGGGATTGTGTGTCAGGATGGATTCCTGATGGTTCCCTCTCTTGTGGATGCCTCACGTTTTCTGATTGCAGAAGAGTCTTCCTAGAGACCTGTACAATGATGTGTCATGTCACTGAAGGGCATTTCTGGCTCAGGTACTCTTGTCTTTCCCCAGCCATTTAGTGTGACTTTTTTTTGCCAGCTCAGGCAGACAGGATGTGATGGAGGGCTCATCTCACCCAACCTCAAATGTGCTTCTCCTTGCATCTCACTGCACATCGCGGTGGCCAGCCTAGGCTACCCACTTTTAGGTGACCATTCTTTCTGTTTGTTTGTTTTTTGCTTCAACTCAGTAGGAAGAGAACAAGGAATGCATAACCCATAGAACTGAAATTCTGCATCCCCCACCTCCCTTGGAGGAGCAGGTGACAGAAGAGGCGGCCAAACATTCCTGATTCCACAGCCAAATGTTACCTGCTACCTGGGGGCTCAGCTTGGTAGAGTAAATTTCAGAGCCTTGGCATGTTTTCATCCCAATTTAGGTTAGACTAGCAAAGGGAGTTTGATTTCTAAAAGTGGGGCAGTATCCACACTATCCGATCTGAGCAGACAGAGGGTTGGAGTGGGCCAACAGAGAGAGGGAAGGCTTAGCATATGTGGGGTTGTGTGTTCCTGGTGGCCAAGCTCCTGGTGTGCCTTTCGGTAATGGGTAATAAGTGTGCAGTTATTTAATTTGGAGTCAGAGCGGCAGCATTATCGATTACTTGGAACATCTGAAGCTCTAGAAAAAAACCCTTGCATGAAGAAGTATGTCTGTAGCAAATCATCGAGCATTTAAAGTTAAACAGACACATACAACATATGTGAAGTAATTCTCATTGGTATTATGACTGCAGGATTAGAGGTGCTAGTCAACTCTGAGATGCCAGCCCCAGATTCAGGTGTGCAGAAGGAAGGGTGGATGGAGCACATCTGCTTCTCTCCAGATTGACTTTCTTCTCTTCTCTAACCTGCACTTGCCTTGGGAGGCTTTCCTCTGTAGACCATAGCACCAGGCACCCTTGTCTACTGGCTTCTGGTTGGGTTTGGGCAATAGGGAGTCACAGCAGGTTATAGGAAAAGGGAGGAGAGGGCAAGGCATTTGTAGACCCTGCTTCCTCCTGTGGGCTGCTGCATTCCTAGACTAGGATCTCAGGCAACCCTCTCTATTTTCAGGTTCAGAGATGGTGGCAGAACCTGGAGTCCCACTGTTACTAGCCCCAGAGCACTGTATTATCTTTTGTGGGTCTCCTATCCCCTACCCACACCTTTATAAATAGTCCCTTTATTAAATTCCTCTCCAATTATCCTAATTTGAGTGTGCCATCTGTTCCTTCCTGGGACCCTGGCTCATACAATGGAGAAGACGTTCAATCACATAAGAATGGAGTCACACTTTAAGTGCCACCTTCTCAGAGAGACCTCCCTGATCCCTGTTACTCTCTTTTACAGCATCTGTTTGATTTCCTTCATGATACTTGTCAAAGGTTGGTGCTATCATGTCCTTCATTTCTTGGTGTGTTTGTTGCTCATCTCCTCTTCTAAAACAAGGACTGTCAGCACAGAGAAGTTAGGTGACTTGCCCAAGACCACACAGCTAGGAGAGGGTAGAGATGTAATTTGAACCTAGGTCTCTGATTCCAAAGTACCTCCTCCCAGAGCTGTGCACAGAGTGTGAGCTTCAGGTGAGGTACTGTTTCCCTAGAGTATCTGTTACCTGTTTTCATGGTGGACAGAGAAATCTTGGGTTTCCTAAAACATTCCTTGAACCCAAAGCTGGTTCCTCTTTTGCATCAGGCTTTTTGCCCTGAAACAGAGCCAGAGAGTGGTCCTCAGCATCCTTGGTCCTTCCCTTCATTTTCCACTCTCCATCCTCCATCTCAGCCACCAGGAGGTCAGGACCTTGACTCTTGTCCATAGGCCCTTCTTTCTGTACTCAGAGATGGTTACTGTGCTCAGGCCTGCTGGGCCTTGGGGCCACTCAGATGCTCAGGTGGCAGGATTCTCTTCAGAGATGGGAGCTATCTCACATTCACAGAGTGGCTTATGGTCTGGGTTTTCTTTCAATGGGAGATACACAAAAGCAAACCCTGCTGAGCTCTGTGGAATCACTAATGATGTGTGTTGAAGTGTTTGACCACAGGGTGAAGCTGATGGGGGATTTTCTCCTAATCTCTCTCAAAGGTCTCAAGGAAGAGGAGATAAGAGCACACACATACCTGTTATACATCCATAAACACTTCCCCATCTATACCTCATGTGTAGATATAAAACAATTTACACACTTTCTCGAAAGTACAGACAAGTATGAAGAAAATAAAAATTCCATGATCTCGTCACCTAGACAACCCCTGCTGACACTAAAAATGCACCTAATTAGCCAATTCAAATGGTACAGGAAGGTACAAAATGCCTCCTACCCCCATCCCTCACCCAGTCTGTCCTACTTCCCAATGGCTTTGTGAATTCCTTCTGGAAAAATAATCTATGGCCATGCTAGTGTGTGACTTTGTATATAGAGCCTTAAACATTGATACCAATGTGGTCACACACAACACATTCTTTGGTGACTTGACTGTTCTCTTCTTTTACTTGGAGTTCTGCCCATAGCAGCACAAAAATAGTTTTATTCCTTTCTTCATGATGGCTGCATAATATGTCATCATATGGATGTACCGTGATTTGTTTGATCTTGACAGCTTGTTTCCACTGATTTGCTTTTAGAAGCAATGTTTCAGTGAACATCATTGTGCATATATCTTGTCATATTTTTCAAGGAAATCTATGTAGAATATATCCCTGAAGGTAGAACAGCTCGATCAAAGGTCTGAGCATTTAAAATTTCAATAGATATTGCTAAATTACCCTTGGTGATGGTTGTAGTCTCATATATGATCACATCATTGAGTATCAGTCTGTGGTACCTCACACAAGTATATTAATTCTAAAAATATTCAAAGATTCTCAACGATGGAAGTGGGGCAGTTCATTTGTTCTTCTTTGACATTCACACTGGTGCACACAACCTCTGTGGTGGCACTTTTCATGTTGACTTAATTTTTCTTTCCTGGCTCCCCCCATTAAACTGGCACCATCTAAAGTGGGATCAGGGTCTTAAATACAGCATCCTTACCCAACACAGTAGCTAGCTTATAGTTGACATCCATACGTGTTTGCTCGAATCTTTTTACTATTCTGTCTCATAGGACAACTGCCATGGAAACAAATTCTCTGCTCTCAAAGATAGGATTACCACCCATCTGGGTATCTTTCTTCTTGGTCATGGCCATTTGCTATGTCCTGGGAAAGGAAGATACTGTGTACCTCACTTGGACTACAATTTCTCAGTCAGCCTTTGTTTTACTTTGCTCAAGTTGCCGTAACAAATTCACCACAGATTAGGTGGCTTAAACATCAGAAATGCATTTTCTTAAAATTCTAGAAGCTGGAAGTCTTGAGATCAAAACTTGAAGGGTTGTTCTCTTCTGAGGCCCCTCTCCTTGGCTTGTAGATGGCTGTCTTCTCCTTGTGTCTTTCCTCTGTGTTAGTGTCCTAATCTTCTCTCTAAAGAGGATACCGGTCAAATTGGATTGGGGCCCACCGCAGTGACCTCATTTAATATTAATTACCTCTGTAAAAACTCATCTCCAGGGATGCCTGCTTGGCTCAGTCGGTTAAGAATCTGCCTTTGGCTCAGGTCATGATCCCAGGATCCTGGGATTGAGTTCCATGTTGGGCTCCTTGCTCAGCGGGGAGCCTGCTTCTCCCTCTGCCTGCCACTCCCCCTGCTTGTGCTCTCTCTCTCTGACAAATGAATAAAATCTTAAAAAAACAAAAACAAAAAACAAAAACCCTCTCCAAATAGTCACATTCTGAGGTACTAGGGGCTAGGACTACGATGAATGAATTTTTGAGGGAGAACTCAACCCATAACAGCCCTCCTCTTAGGTACTGATGATAGGGACCCCTGTGCCAGTAAGGGTCCTATACTGGCAACCTTCACTTTGAGTCACATGATAAACCCATGGGACATCACTTTTCACCATCATGATGACTT
This sequence comes from Callorhinus ursinus, assembly GCF_003265705.2. NCBI lineage: Eukaryota > Metazoa > Chordata > Mammalia > Carnivora > Otariidae > Callorhinus > Callorhinus ursinus. The sequence goes on along the minus strand of NW_027397075.1, from coordinate 11,533,312 downwards.
TTCCAATCTCTTTCAGAGATCTAGGACTTAGAAGATGCTTGGTCCAGGTGAGCCATGAAGTGTCTGGGGCAGGGCAGTGTGGGCCTTATTTCTCAGGCTGTGGACACAGATGACTTTCTTATGCCTAGCACTCCCGTGTGCTGTAAGAGTCTTATACTCCATTCTGTACTTGGAAGCAAGGAATTTGCTTCTGGGTGGAGATGATGGGCAGATGTGTGTTTGGTTGTTTCTCCTGTCTCTTGGAGCCCAGCCAGGGCTGGCTGGTGAGGTGTGACTTGTCATGGGCAAAGCCCGTGGAGGAAAGGGAGCCAGGGCTGCTGACAAAACTCAGCATGTGAGCCAGGAAGGAAGGAAGACAAAGCAGGCACTTGGTTCAAATCTAATTTTCCACACTAATGCTGATGGATTGTAAGCAGTGCTTGAAGTGCTGTGTGTACCCACAATCTGAGACCACACCCAGGTTCATAAAGAAAGAATGCCTTGATTGACTTAAGATGCCAGCCAAGGGCACAGGGTGGAGTTTGGGGGCATATGTACCCTTCCTGCCTCTACATGTGCCATTGTTGTGCATGAAGCAGGTCGTCCTGGCCTGTACTACCCTTCCAGAAGCTTCTGGGTAAATGGCTTTTCCTGCAGCTTTGGGCTTAGTTTACTTCCTGGGTAAGGGATATTCTCAAGGTCCTGAAGGGCAAACAAAAAGGTGATAATCATTGCTCTTAGGAGGCTGTAAGTAGCTTGTGGAGCAGAATACCATTTTCTGATCCTTTGCTTTTGAAATTCCTCTGAGAGTTGACCCTGTAGAGCACATACATCCCATCAGCTATCACAGACAACAAAACTGGTTACATATAAGTGTCACAGAGTACTAACCCCAGAAAGAGCCTTCATGTCTGGGGCCCAGTGTAGGGGAGTTCTTAAAATAGTTTACAAAGCATGACTGGGGGAAGTGTCGAAAATGCGCTCATTGTCAGAGTTTAAGGCCCTTTATGACTTGGGATTCTCCATTGGGATATAGCCCCTTTTTTTCTGAGTCATTCTAGGATCACCAATAGCAGGGTGGCAGGCGTGATGTATGTGCCAGCAATGCTCTTGGCAGACATCATTAGTCCATCAGGATACACTTGGTCTCTGCTGTTCTGTGATCACCACTCTTTTCCAGGTCTGGCTCCAGATGCCCCTAGAAGAAGCCTTGCTTGACGAATCCCACAAGGCATACCTGCCTGCCCCCCCCTCCACATTTATAACATAGTGGAGTTGCTTTAGATTTCCAAGGCTCCTTCCAATCTAATTGTCTCCAGTTTCCACACCCTTCAGATGTAATCTTGGAGACTGAGAGCTTCTCCTCTGTATGGTTGTCCTGGCTGTCAGGCTCCATGTTTTGTAGTATGGAATATGGTGAAACTCTCTACTTCTGGATATGCCAATTTGTCTTTCATAATGCTCCAGACAGGATCAGAGTGGAAGTTTGCCTTCTGATCCACTGATAAAGCCAAGGTCTATTGTGTGAATACAAATACGGATGAGCATATCAGTTGCCTACTGCTGAGTAACAAATTACCCCCACACTTAGCAACTTAAAATAACAAACATTAACTATCTCATGGTTTCTGTGGGTCGGGAGTTTCCCAGTGGCTCAGCTGATGTTCTGCCTCAAAGTCTCTCACGGGCTGTAGTTACGATATTGGCTAGAACTGTAGTCCCCTTGGGGCTTGACTGGGGAGGACCCCTTTCTAGACTCACACATGAGGCTGGTTGGGCTGAGAGCCTCAGGTTTTCACTGGCTGCAGGCTGGAGACATTAGTTCCTTGACACACGGATCTCTCCAGAGGGCAGCTCATATGTTATCAGCTTTTCTTAGAGCAAATAAGTGAGAGAGAACACCAGGACAGAAGGTGCAGGTTTTTGGTAACCTAACATTGGAAGTGACATCACATTTCTTTTGCTGTATTCCTTTCATGAGAAGCAAATCAGTAAGTTCAGCCCATACTTGACGGGATTATACAAGGGTGTGAATACCAGGAGGCGGGGATCATTGGAGACCATCGGAGACCATCCTAGAGGTTTCCTATTGTAATTAGAGTATAAAATGAAGTGCTTAGTAATAATGATGGTATTATAGAAATTAAGCACATATCAAATGCCTGGCACCATAATCAGAGACTTACATGGATTTCAAGGTTGATTCCTCATTATAACTCAAGGAGGGAGGTGCCGCTGTCTCCATTTCACAGATAAATTGAGGCTGACAGAAGCTAAGTAACTTGCCCAGGCTGTCTGACTCTGGAACCCGCGTTTTTGACCAGGAGGCTCTATTGCCTTTGAACTACTTTAAGGGGTTTTCTTAGGTACTGTCAAGAGTTTCAGAAGTGATTGTGAATGTGTACCCTCTGTGGGAACACAAGAATGAAGAAGGGGTTGAGGACTGACCGAGAATTTGTGGTCATATGGCACTTAATACTGTAATCTTAGGGATGTCATTTCCTCTTGGACCTTAGTTTCTCTCTTTGGAAAGTGGAGATGATCATGGTTCCTACATCCTAAGATTGTTGTGAGAATTGAAAGAGGCAGCACAAAGTTCCTAGCTCCTAGTAGGAATTCCATATGAGCTAGTTTGCCTTCTCTTTGTTTCCCAATAATTTATTCTAATTCTGACAATTGTTTTTTTCTCCCCTGAAGCACTTCCTCTAAGAATTGCTTTATTCCTGTCATTCTTAAAAGTAATAACACTTAAAGCCCTATAAAAATGCTGTGCAATGCAGACTGCCTTTCCTCTGGGGAGTCCCAGTGATGAAGACTCAACGTAGGGAATGTCCAAGTGATTGAGGCTAACTTTGGGTTCCATACAGGGTTGTTGTACTTCCTGAAAACTGCCTATGATGGAGAGAGCATTTGGAGAGAGGAACAAGGGGCCCTAGGAAGCTTCTTGTTCTCCATCTGACCTCCAGCTTGGATGTCTTGTCTTCTGAGTGAGGGGAGAGGAGCCAAGGGGACCAGTGAGAGCCTGTATTCCTAGCAGACATCAGTATTCAGCCTTATCACTGTTTAGAGTGAACAAGTATGGACTCCCTGGCGTGGGCAGACGGGGAAGCTGGAGGAAAGAAGGCTTGGGCAGATGGCGGCAGGTGCTTGGAATGCCCAACTGCCAGTTATCTGTCAGGTCTTCTTGGTTTGGAGGAAACTATGCTCTGCTCAGGGAAGTGCCTGGAGTGTCTCCGTCTTCCCCAGTCAGTCTGTCAGCTTGTTCTGTCTGTCTCTCATTCTCTCCATTCTCTCTCTCTCCCTCCCTGCCCCCCCCCCGTGTGTGTGTGTGTGTGTGTGTGTGTGTGAGAGAGAGAGAGAGAGAGAGAGAGAGAGAGGGAGGGAGGGAGAGAATGTGAGTACCCTTCTGGTTTTACTTGGATTGGTCCCAGGAGATAGAGAAGACATTGGCCAGGACTCCATGCCCTTCTCATTTCTAAGCATGAAAGAAGCATTGGTAAGAGTCAGGTATTTTTTTTTCTCTTAAGTTTTTCTTTAATGGGCTCTGGGGATTTAAGAATAAAATCCAGGGGCGCCTGGGTGGCTCAGTCGTTGGGCGTCTGCCTTCGGCTCAGGTCATGATCCCAGGGTCCTGGGATCGAGCCCCGCATCGGGCTCCCTGCTCCGCGGGAAGCCTGCTTCTCCCTCTCCCACTCCCCCTGCTTGTGTCACCTCTCTCACTGTGTCTCTCTGTGTCAAATAAATAAATAAAATCTTAAAAAAAAATCCAAAACTCCTTTATTTGGCAACGTCAGAACCCTTTTATCTTGTCAGCCTCATCTCATGTCTCATTCTCTTCATCCCGACACTCTTGCCTAAGTGGATATTTGGGTCCCCAAAGTGCCTCCAGGCTTTGTACAAGTTTGTTCTTCTCTGAATGCTTTTCCCTAATTTCTCCCTATACCTTTACTGTTAGAATTCCTACTCATCATTCAGGGCTCAGCTGAGGTGTCCCTTCCTCAGAGAAGCCTTCCTGGAGTTTTCCGACTAGGTCAGACTCCACATTACGTGCTATCAAAGCTTTCTGTGTTCCCCCCTTTCCACCTTGAGCCTATTGAAGCTGTGACTAATTACCTGTCAAGTGTCCAACTGGACAGAAGGCTTACTGAGAGTGGGGATAAGGACCATCTTGTTCTCTACTATTTCTTGAATTCTTAGCACAGGGCCTGGGAAGAAGATGCTCACTTATTTATTTTATTGAGTGAAGGAATGAGGTGGAAAAACAGATGGAGGGCGGGAGCCAAAGATCATAGAGGACCTGGCAGCATGGATTGGCTCTGGGCCACTCTGGATTATTGGCTAGAACCTAAGGATGAGGTAGGCTTGGGCCCTTTTCTCTCTCCTAGAGACTCAGGTCTGGAGGGGCTGTGTTCATTCTTGTCCTGGGAGGTTTAGAGACTGTGTTCTAGGGAAATGGAGGCCTTAGAGTCAACATTACTGTCCCTGGGATTGTCTTGTGTGCTTGAGACAATGGCGTATGGCGTCCAAGGAGCAAGACTGGGATAACAGTTTTGTCTTCCAAGGTGCCAGAGCTCATGTCTACCTTGCAGGCCTGGGAAGCTTTATCACACCTCTCCTTGTCCTCAGTGCGCTCTGTCTTTGATACACATTATCTCCTTGAAATGATGTGTATGATAATAGGGATGAGGATGTGGTGATAGTGGGGGATGGTGGGGATTATGGTGATGGTGGTGATGATAGTGACGTTGATGATAATGGATGATGGTGGTTTGATAGAGTAGCTGAAACTCAAGGGCTGTTTTAAATGTCCATACTCTGCCAAGCACTTCAAACACGTTATCTCCTTTGGTCCTTGCAACGGTATTTTCTGATAGTTTCCATTTGTGGTATTTACATTTTCATAAAGGAGGACACCATAATACAGAGTGGTCACCTAAGTTGCCTAAAGTCACACTGCTAGGAAGTGGCAGATCTGGGGCTGATTCCCAGCTCTGTAGGCAAAATAGGGAGAAGGCTGGGGCATTTCTGCATTATAGGAGTCCACATTACGGACAGCCTCATACAGTTTTCCCCCTGACTTCTGCTATCCTTTTCCTTGTCTTTCGACTCAATTTCCTTGTCTGTAAAATGGGGGCAGTGGTCCCTACTCATAGGGCTGTCATGCCATCTAGTAAGTCTGTTACATATTGGCTGGTGGTGGTATTGCTATTATTATCTCATGATGTCAGAGCCACCCGGAGGAGGGGAACCAACATTCCTTGAACTCTATTATGTACTGGTTCCTGACACAGTGACTGCACTTGGCTCTCATATCAATCCTGTAAGATTGGTGATTTCCCGTTGAAGTAGATCCCTCTCTGAGAGGTTAGGTACCTTTCTCAAGGTCGTGCAGCTAATTAAGCACCAGAGCCGGTATGTGGAACTCAGTCTGAGCTCCCAAGCAGTCTTCTTCCTTCCACCAGATCCAGGCATTCCAGGGAGCTGCCAACCTTCTTGGCACTGCTGGTGCTAAATCCTAGGACATCTTACAGCCCAGAGCATCTGGGAGGAGGTCAGACTCAGGCCTGCGCCATTGTTTCCAACTGTTGTCAATCTTGGTGCTGCCAGCAGCCTTGACCTCTGCCACCATCTCTAGGATCAGAAGTCCATGAGCTGCAGCCACTGGCCTGGCATGAACTCGTTCCCAGCTTCTCCATGTGATGGAGCTGGATGGCTCTGAGGAGATGGATTCCTACCACCTCTCTGTGATCACCTAGTACTGTGTGGAGAGGAGACTCCCTCTTGTATTGTCTATTTCACTTTGGTAGAAATAACAGTGACTGATTACATTCTAAAGCCAAACACCGCAACCCTTTGAAGTGGGTGGGATCACCTCCTCCTTTCACAGGACGGAAAATGGAGTTTAAGTGCTGTGTTCAAGGTCACCTAGCTAGCAATGGCAACACTAGGACTTGAACCCAGGTTGCCCTGACTCTTAGCCACAATGCCCCTCTCTGTGTGAGGCAGAGAGAAGGGCCCTGGGAACCCAGCATTGCTATCCTGAGCTCTCTTCTGGGTAGAAGTGTTGTGGAACGCTGAGAGCTTCTGAGAATGGACTCTCCAGCCTGCTGAGGTACTGAACCGAGGGCTGGGGGAGGTGAGTGTATCCAAGCCCTGCCCTGGCTCCTCCAGGCACTCAGGCCTGTGAGCTCAGAGCAGCTGCTGCTCTCCAGGCAACCCTGAAACTTCAGGGAGGCCTGGCCAGCCAAATTCCAGTCAAAGCTGGGAGAGCAGAGTTCATGAGGCTGCTGCGCCCCCTGCAGGCTATGTGCTGGCGTTGCATCCACCTCTGCACTCCCGAGTTTTGCTTTTTAATAAACTTTTTTTAAAAAATTGAAGTATAGTATACATATAGAGAAGCAGACAGTCTCAGGAGTACAGCTTGATGAGCTATCACAGGATTAATATCTAGGACATCAGCACCTCAGAGCCACCCCCGCCCCAGCACTGACTTCTAACGCTGTAGGTTAATTTTGCCCGTTTTGAACTTCATATAGATGGAATCACACAGTATGTATTTTTATATCCTCTTTTGCTCACAAGAAATGCATACATACATTTTTCAAGTGATGTGTACTAGAATGTTTATAGCAGCACTACTCATAGTAGCCCCAAATCATTGGCAGAGTGTGGATAAAATCATTGTACTATATTTATACAATGAAACTCCTACAGCTATGGAAAGAGATTAACAACTGCTATGGGTAACTGCTCTTATGTATCCAGATTCTGCTTGCCATCCACATGCCTCTCAGACATGTCCCAGGAGCTGTTCTGGCAGCCCTGAACTATACCTTGAGAGTAGTGCCCAAGATGTTCTCAAACTGCCGTTGTGGCCCCAGCCAAAGTCAGTATGGGAGCTGGTCCCTAAGGACTGCTCTTGCACTATAAACATCCTATAGCTCAATTTTTCTCAAGCTTAGTGCAAATTAGAATCACCCATGGAGCTTTAAAAAAAAAAAAAAAAGAAAGAAAAGTGATGTCCATGTCCCATCATCAGAGATTGAGCTAATTGGTCTGGGTGGACTCCCAACATTGGCTTTTTTTTTTTTTAAAGCTTCCCTCATGATTCTAATATGTGGCTAGAATTGAGAATTTGCAAACTGTGGTTTTTGGCCTGACAGCAACAGCATCACGTGGTTGCTGGTTGGAATTGGAAATTCCTGGGTTCCATTTCAGACCTACTGACTAAAAAAACTCTAGGTGTGGGGTCTGGGAGTCTGTTTCAGTGAGCCCTCCATGGACTACTGCTGCACAGCCAAGTGGGAGGACCCCTGCATCACCCCCTTCTCTCTGCTGATACTAAGGGTTTCACCAGGGATTTGTTGGATGAGAGGAACTCAAAGATCATAGGCAATCTATGTTTCCAGTTCTAATTAAAGCCTTTAATACCCATCTATTCTATTCCTGTTCACTTAGTACTTCCTATATGTCAGGCTGGTGCTCAGTGCTAAGCGTGTGACCTCATGGAGTTTGCAGTCTAATGAGGGAAAAGAGACTGTCAAATTAAGACATCATTGCAATAAAAGCAAAGTACATAATGCTAAGAATGCTTGCACCAGGCAGGTCTTCTCTGAAGGATGTAATCTCAGCTGAGACCTGAAAGTGAAGAGAATTTAATTGAGTAAAAGTAGAACAAAGAACGTTTTAAATGTAGAGAGTATAGCATTTTCAAAGGTCCTGTGGCCAGAGGACCTTTGCATTTTTGGTCAAATGAGTGAGCCATTTGGATAAAATGACATTTACCTTTTCCCACTAAATCATCAACTATCAAAGTGGAGTAGGGACTTGGCACTTTACCTCTGACCTTCAAGCAGTGACCTTTAAGGGAGGAGAAAGCTGATCTTGATTGTCTCCGTATTCACTGTGATATGCTAGTCACTTCTTTCAACTCTGTAGCCTAGATCAGGGATTGGTATACTATGGTCCATGGGCCAAATCTGGTCCATTGTCTGTTTTTATAAATAAAGTTTTATTGAAATACAGCCATTAAAACTCAGATCCCCAAGACTTTCGGTGTTGTTCCAGTTTTCTTCCTCAAGACAAACTCTCTTCCTTCTGTTTTTTCTTCTCCTGTAATAAGAACTCTCTGTACCTTAAGGTGTGAGGACTTTGAAAGAACTAACTTCTACCTTGAATCACACACACAAAAGCAAACCATTGCCTCTGTCAGCCTAGCAAAACTTGGCAAAGTTGCTACCCCTGTTGGCTTTCCCCAGTGCTGATTGAGTTAACAGAATTTTTTCCACAGATGCCCAGGTTGGGTAAATATAATAAGAGTTGAGAGTGATGACAATACTGATCTGGGGAGATTGATAGATCAGCCTGGATTCCTCCCCAGTGAGGCCACTTTGGGTGTTGATGCAGCAATATGTTTGCTTGCTCTGCTTATTAAAGTTTAATATTTGAAAAGTTTTTTGTCTTCCATCAGAGATCTTCTCGAACACATGAGGTAACCACACTAGAGACTGATTAAATCTTTCTTTTATTCACAAGGGTTTGAGGGAAGGTGTTTCTGCAATGGTAGCCAAAATATGAAATTAATCACCATGTCTTATTTGTGGCTTTTCCAAAAGAGATGGTGGAAGAGGAAAGAAAAGAAAGAAAACAGAAGGATTTCAAAGGGCAGAGATAAACAGCTTCTTGCGAGGCTTTGGGAAGACTTGAGTGAGGTGATGGACTTCATGGTGGGGCAGGAGATGGGGCCCCAGTACAACAACAGTGTGTTCTGTTCTGTATTCTTGGTTATGTGCCATGGTGTCCTAAGGCAGAGGGATGAGTTCTTGTCAGAGGTCCAAAAGGGAGCAGAGTCTGAACTCTTTCTTCCCAAACAGTTTTATGCCATCTCATTGACATAGAACTCTTGTCCTCATCAAAAACCTTGTTCCCCAAATCCAGACATTTGGATTCTAATCTTGCTACTAGAATCTGCAGAACCTGTGACCCTGAGCCGACACTTGACTCGTGTGTCAAAGGAGAGCTGTCAGACCCTGACCTGCTGTGTCAGAGAGAGCGTGACAGAACTGAGCACTAGATGTATCTTTGCTTTCTTTACACATGCATGGAATTTGGCTGTGATGAATTACTCTGGGGGTGTTGATGGATCTTGGGTAGGTGCCCAAGATCTGAGTCTGTGAGTTCCTGCTTTGGAGTGCATGGGAGAGCTGATGACAAGGGCTGTGGTCGATGGGATGAGGGATGTAGTGGACAGGAGGTCTTTGCCATGGGCCCCCCACTGAGGTCTCTTGGGGCAGCATGTTCCTGGGTCCTTTGAGCCAATGGCAGAGGAGGCATATCCACTCGGCAGTCAGTAGGCATGTTTGGGTTGGTGTTATGGGATTATGAATAGTGGAAATGGGGTTGGGAAGGATCATGATGAAAGCTGACCTTGTTAGTAGTGCATTGGGAATTCAATGGCTGCTGTAACAAAATGCCATAGACTGGGTGGCTTATAAACAACAGATGTTTATTTCTCACTCTTCTGGAGGCTGAGAAGTCCAAGATTGTGGCAGCAGCAGATTTGATGAAGGTGAGGGCCTGGTGTCTTCTTACTGTGTCTCCACATGGCTGAGGGAATTCTCTGGGTCTCTTCTATAAGAGCACTTATCCCATGCATGAGGCTCTGCTCTCATGACATAATCACTTCCCAAAGGTCCCACCTCCTAATATCATCCTCTTGGGGATTAGGATTTCAATATATGAATTTGGGAGGACAGAAACATTTGGTTCATTGCAGGTACCCAATAGCTTTTGCTTGCTGGGCATCTGGGGTGGGCCAGTTGAGAGACTTCAGAGATGAAGATAGTTAAAGGTGATTAAAAGCCCCAACAGCAAATATGGTCCTAGATTGACCCCTCTCTCTGCCTGTTCATTCCAAACATACTCATAGTCTCCCAGCTCTTTGTAGGCATCTTTGCTTATTTTCTCTTCCATATCTTCCCATGTCTGGCTCCTTTACACTATTCAGTTCTGGTCTCAGATGCCCCTGTCTCTGAGAGGCCTCCCCATCTACTCTGGCGTCTCTGGTCACACTGCATTTCAACACCCTGTTTTCTTCCTTAATCTCACATATCACAGTTGGTCATTCTGCTACTTAACGGTTCCTCCTGATGGACATGTGCAAACAAATGAGGATCTATCTTGTTTACTGCTTTTGACCACAGGGCTGGTGCAAAGTGAGCACCCAGGATGTGAATGAGAAGTAGCAGGGATCGCTTTTGGGAAAAATGGCTTTGCTTTGAACTCCCTGCATTGCCAGAGAGTTTGGTGGTTATTACATCTTTATTTGCAATTGGCTGCTTCCTCCCTGTGTTGCAACTCATTTCTAGTTAGAGATCATTTTCAATTAAAAAGCACATAAACCAAAGCCAAAGCGCTAATACATTTCTGCTCAGCAGAAAGACCCAGATCATGGATTTTATCATTTGCCACCATTGATTTTCCATGAGTAATAATTACATTTTATACACAACATCTGCACTAAGTGATATTTATATGTGCAATTATCTGGAGTAACTTTTAATGTTAAAATACATTTTTTTCAGGGAGGGGGATGTTGAGTAAATTGAATTTTTTACTTTTGCCATTGCTTTTTATCCAGACAATGCTCATTCTCATATGAAATAATAATTTAGCAATCAGAGCCTGAAATGGTTTTATAAATGAAGTTTGAATTGACATTTCTACCAGCTGGGATGGTAATTTTTAGCTTTCACCGGGGTTGGTGAATTTAGATCCACTCTTGAAATTTACTTTGCTCTTATTATCTTTGAAATCCTCTGGGGTTTTTACTCAGATAACACAGGCACGTCTTTCATCATGCTGGGTATTGTCCCTGCTGTGAAGTTCTTGGCAAATCTCCCTGCTCTTTAGCTTGACATTCAAGGCCTCTTGCAACTGACACATTTTTTTTTTGTAGACTCAGAAAATATTGGTGCCTCACCTGTGTGCCACGTGTTCTATGTGCTGGGAATTCAGTGGTGAGGGAGACCGATTTCCTGCTCCCCTCCTAGAGCTTGTATGCAGTATGGGCTGGGGAGACAGACAATTAAGAAGCAAATTTAAGCAACAGAGTCTACAGATTCTGAAAATTGATCTAGGAGAAACAGGGTGATGAAATAGTTTAGGGGAAGGATGATTTGGATAGGTAGGTGATTGATGAATGCATCTCCGAGAAGGTAGCATTTTTGAGCAATAGAGAGTATTAGAGTAGCTGGAGTGAGTGAGCCTGAGGAAGACCAGTCAGGGGCCAGACCCTGGAGGTCAGTGAAGGTCTTGTTAAGGGGGTTGAATTTTATTTTCAGAGTAGAGATTGGGAAGATTTAATTGGTGGTGACAATGGGTGAGTGTTAGTCATTGTTCATTGTATTTAATTTGTGATTTTAGAAGGTCACACTGGCTACTCTGAGAGTGTGTTTGGAGTTGGGGGAGGGAAGATGTGGCACCAGGGAGATCATTTGGGAGGCTGTGGCTATTGTTTGGGCAGGAGATGGTGGTACCTTGGACAAGGCTGTTGACAGTGGGGTTGGAGAGAAGTGGATGCATTTGAGAGATGGATAATCTTAAATTCTCTTCTGACAGGTGGTCCCAGAAGATGATGCACATCATCTCAACATGGGATCGTGCGTCTAATGCCCCTCACTCTCTACATTACCCATGGCTTCTTCCCCATATATTGTCCTCATGCTTGGCTCCAGAATCTCTCTTCCATGAAGCCTCTGGCCATGGTGGGTCTGGTGGCCTCTTTTTTCCTGAAGTGCTAAGTTAGTTTTCAGTGTTGGTGTGTATAAGTGGCTCCTGGTAAGCTCGATGAAATGCAGCTTCTAGAATCCAACCCTCTGGGGATTCTGCTTTACTGTGTCTTTCCTGGCCCAGGGTCTGACTTTTCACAAATATCTCAAGTGTTGGTGATGGTGGCAGCCCAGTCTGGCTCTATTCTGTCCTCTACCATTTCAGTCAGTTTGTTTTCTGTTCTAGATTTTAAGCCCTCTGAGGGTAGAACCAGGTCATATTTAATGTTTGCAAATCCCCCCCACCCCCCGGTCCCTTGGTCCAATGTTGTGCATGGAAGATGTGCTCAAATATCTGTCTTATTATAGATAGAAAAATCAAGAGAAATGACCACTGTAGGTTGTGTGGCTGGTCAGCCTGTCCTGGCACAGGTGGAATCACCCTCTGTCCCCTTTGCTGGACTTGCTTTGCCCAGGTCTCAGATTCCTGCCCTCTTATGTTCGATATTACTTACTGATAGTTCAGGTCCCCATTTGAAAGTTTAACTCTTCAGTGATGGGCAAACAGAGGCTTAGAGAGATTGGATCACTTGACCAAGAGGCAAGATGACAATTTGAACTGAGGAATCTCTGACTTCAGGATCCACCCTCCTAACGGCCACTCATCCTTTCATTCTTTGATTTAGACGTGCCAGCTGCCATTCTTTTTGCTGTCTCTCCTCTCTCTCTCTTCCTATCCTCACATTTGCCTGGATCTGTCCTCAGGGAGAAAAGAGTAGGTATATTCTCTCAAGTATCAACCCTTCAGATGTTAGCAGGCAGTTCTTTGAGTTCTTTGTCTTTTGCCATATGACACATCATAACTTAGTTCTCTGCCACCCCTGGACACCTTCCCAGACACATCCTCCTCTGCCAGAGTCCCTCAGGGCATGGACCCACCTTTGGATGCTCCAGGTCTGGTGCCATTGAGGTGGAGTGGTCCTGTCAGCACCTGGCAGGGTAGCCTCTCATTCCATGAGCTCCTGGGGCAGTAACTTCTTCCCCACACAGCGGGTTCACAGGCTTGCTGCTCTAGCCAAAGCCAGCCTCTGTCCTGTAATTATGAGTTGCCTTTCAGATTGCATTGTCTGCTCTCTCTTACCTACCTCATCCTGCCCCAGTCTTTGAGAAATAAACTGTAAAGACAAGAAATGTGTGACTAAGAGAAGTTATATCCCGGTGGTTTCTCTCAATGACCAGCCATCATAATTTTTAATATTTTTTCCAACATTTGCTTTCAACATTACATGAGCCTTACAAATGAAAACATGATTATCCATTTCCCAGCCAAGCAGGCTCCCAAGTTTCTAAATCAATAAATAGCAGAAGAACTTTATGTTCGCCCTGTCCATCAAGTGAAAGGGTTGGTGAAGGGAGGAGGGAGGGAGCCAGGGTGAACCCTGCATGTTAAGAAGGTTGTCTCTGGAGGCAAATGGGGCTGGGTTCAAACCCCAGGCTGGCTTTGTCTAAGTTACTTAACCCTTCAGAGTCCCGGTTTTCTCATCTGTGAAATGCAGGCCATAATACCATCTCCCTCCTAAGTTGCTGAAATATTAGATGAGATGGTGCATGCACATCTTTAAACACCATGTGTGGTACATGGTCGGTGCTCAGTGAATGTCAGATTATTGTCATTATTGGGAGAGACAGGCAGATGATCAGTGGGGTGAGCAGAAAGGGGGTGTGGGCTTAGCTAAACCAGCAGAGGTAACGGAAAGGAGCTTTTCAAAGGAGGGGGTGAATGAGATGGTACACAGGGCAGCAGTGTGGGCAGAGGGATTGGAATGTCCTCAGGGCGTCAAAAGAGGTCTGGATGCCCTTCAGCCCCATGGGGTGGAGAGCTGGTCATCCCTCCCATTTGGTGTGTTCAGTGGATGGGGCCCCTTTAGGGGAGGGATGGGGAGAAGGCTCTTGAATATTTTTCCCCAGCCTGGCCTGAGGGTATGGGAAGGCCTTCAATGTCAGATCTCAGATTTTGGTCCCTGGTGCCCCATTTCTCCCCTAAAGTGCCCTGCTCTGCTTCTCCAGGTCTGGCTGGAGACATGCCTTGTGTTGCAGCTGCTGTAGGTGGCAGCAGAAGCCTGACAAAGCCCATCTTTTTTAGGGCAGCGAGAGGGGAGGAAATGTAATCAGGACCCAGTAGCCTCCAGCCTCTGTTATCTCCACAGTGGTTAGATGAGCTGAGGGGGTTAGAGCAGGCAGCAACCATATTAACAGAATTCTCTATTGGGTTACAGCCCTTCTGCAGACGTCTGCGGAGTCTGCAGCGCGCCGGAGCCTGTCCCCAAGAGTTGGATCTTTATCAGATCGACTTCTGTTGGCTCCAGACTCCCCTGCCTCAGGGGACCCTGAGAAATAGCTAGAGCAGGGAGACCAGGGCGCAGACATTGAGACAGATTAAGACCTTGACAGACCCAGTCCCAGAAAAGATAACTCCTCGCTACGGGTCATGACCTGAAATGCAGCAAAGGTCTGTTCTTGCCCACTGACAGGTGCTTCAGTTATTCTACTTAAAAGTGTCAAGTATACACATCTCTCCTAAAGTATTTTCTCCTCCTTCTCTGGTGCCCCAAGGAAGTGTTTAATTTACTTGTCAGTCAGGGGCAATACAGTCCACTGGTTAAGAGACATTGGGCAAGAGAATTAGCCCTTCGGTGCTGCAGTTTCCTCCTCTGTGAAATACCTCATACGCCTTAGCTCTTACTTCTGTTCTTATGGGAGGATCTGAGAAGACCTTTGGTTTTGTGGACAAAAGAGTTGTACCTATGGGAGGTTGTTCCCCACTCCCGACCCCACTAACTCTTTCTTGTTTTTGTAGCAACCTTATTGAACTCTGATTCACATACCGTACAATTCACCCATTTAAAGTGTACAAGTCTGTGGTTTTCAGTGTATTCACAGTTGTACAACCATCACCTCAGTCAACTTTTGAACATTTAAATCACCCTCAAAAGAAACACATACCCTTTAATCTACCACTCTCCATAGCCCGAGGCCACACATCTACTGTCTGTCTCTATGGATTTGCCTATTCTGGACATGTCATAGAATTCCTTCTTTCTTTGCTAGGGGTCAACTATGCCCCTCCTCCCCATCACAGCTACGGAAGCTGGCTTATCCATTACTGCTGGGGCTGGTTTGGGGCTGTTTCCCCAGTCCCTTCCTCTAATTCCGAGGGGATGGCGGTGGAGAAAACCTGCCAACCAGGCCTCGTTGCTCACAGCACAAGCAGCTTGGCTCCAGATTACTCATTTCAAACTCAATTTGTGGCTCTGCCAAGAGCAGCAGAATCCCTGGAGCATGGTAACCCGATTACTTCCACCCCTGTCCCAGGCCCTGGAGCCTGGAGCACACAGCAGGCAGCCTCCTGGGATTGACAGCTGCTCAGCGAGCCAGGGTCTGCCAGGGGCCTGCTGGGCCTCTGACTCTGCTCGGAAGTGCCTGCCCAGCCTGGCCTGGTCTCCTGGATAACAAGGACACCCTTGGCTTTTGTCTTCAGGCCACTGAGACAGTTTCCTGCCACGGGCCATGGTCCTGATCATGATGACCACAAGCTTGGCCATACTCACTGTCCACATCAGCACAATTCTAAAAACGCTTCTATTCAGGTTCTGGGCCTGAGCAGGCTCTGGGTTAAGCCCTCTATGTGCATGGTTCTTTGTGGAACCCCAGTACTGTGTCTATTGTAGGGCAGAGGGCCCTATGGGACCTGCCTAAAGCAAGCCAGGTACAGACACAAGCAAGTATACTGTCTCCCGTTTGCTGAGCACTTACTGGGTGCAGACACTGTGAAGGTGTTGACTTGTGTAACCTTCCCCACAACTAGATGGGTAAAGAACAATGATTGGCTCCACTTTCAGATGAGGATGCAATGGCAGGGTTGGAGCTCAGGTGAAGCCAGACACTGTGACTGAAGGGCACATGCTGACCCCCAGCAAAGATGGAAGGAAGCCATTTCTGTGAAGTGTCCAGACCTGGCAAATCCACAGGGATAGCATGTAAATTAGTGGTTACTAGGGGGCTAGGGGTGATGGGGCATTTGGGAGGTGATAGCTAAAGGGTACAGGGTTTCTTTTGGGGGTGACAGTGTTCTAACATTGTGCTGATGGTTGTGTGACTTTGTGAATATGCTAAAAACCATTGAGTCACACACTGTAGATGGGTGAATTGTATGGTAGATGAATTATATCACAATAAAGCTATTAACAAAGAAGAAATGAAGAATTGATGTTGCAGGCTGCAGGCTACATAAACCTTTGCTTTCACCCTTTATGTCCCAGTTAAAACCTAAAAATTTTCAACTTCATATTTAACCCAGGGGTCAGTGGGGTAATCCTGAACTCTAGATGGCAGGAACTGTTGGATCAAAGCCTCTATTTGCCCTGCTCTGTGCTTGTGTTGCCACTTACAGAATCCCAGGGAATATTTTGTCTTTCAGGTTCCAGCTCTGCATTTCTACAGGGTGGGGGAGAGTCTGGGGTCGTTTTAATCCATCCAGCTGGTACTTGAGCAGTACGTGCAGTCTGATACTCTAGGAACCATCTGTGTGGCTGTGCAGACACCCTCACCCTGTGGTCCTCTCTCCTGCTGCACCTTTTGCTCTCACATTGGTCTAGCTTTTGGGAGAAGTCTGCACACAATCAGTCTTGAGTACTGTGCTGAGTGCCACCTCACCTGCATGGGTTCCCACATCTGGTTTTGCAGAGAGGGCGCCTGTCACCTTTTAGTCCTGAATTGTATAACACAAGACTTTCTTACAGGAAGGGCAAGAAAGAAGAAAAACCCATTCCACCACCTTTTTTTCTTTTTTAGATTTATTAATTTTACAGAGGGTGTGTGCAGTGTGGAGGGGCAGAGGGAGAAGGAGAGAGAGTCTCAAGCAGGCTCCCTGCTGAGTGCGGAGCCAGATATGAGGCTCAGTCTCACGACCCTGAGATCATGACCTGAGCTGAAATCAAGAGTCAGACGCCCCTCCACTACACTTTTGAAACCCATGGCTTTTGAGGGGCTGGTTGGGAATCCCAGAATTTGGTCCAGGGGTCTGGGTGTGATACTGGATGGCCTGAAGCCTCAGTCTGCCAGGACCTATCTGCCAACAAACCAAATCACCGCATCACCTCTCTGTATGCTGGAGACCTTTTCTTGCCCTCCCTCTCCCCTCTGGCCTCAACTGTGGTTCCCAGACCTGTGTGCATTTCCATCTGGGGAAGGAGGAAATATGCTGTCTGAATTTCAGGCTGGCTCTGGGAGTCCTGGATCCTGAAACCTCACCAAGAATGAGAATGAGGAGCTCGGCCTTTGTTTTTGAGCCCACACTGCTTTGTGTACCACTGGTCTGCTGACTTGGCCTTGAAATCAGTAATGTGCTGTCTCCGCTAGGATGCTGGGACACCAGACCCTCTCATGTTGACCTTCCTGCCTTCAGACTGTGCCTGCACAATGTGCTTGGGCAACATGTGGATAAAGAGGCTGGCAGTGGTAGGCACAGAGATTTAGGGTGGATGGACGCTGCTCATAGACCCTCTGCCCACTCTCTTCTTACCTCTGTCCTTTTCTGTCCCTGTGGACTCGATCTCTCCTCCTCCCTCCTCCAGTACCCTGGATCGTTCTTTCTTGGTTTTGCCCCAGTCACCCAAGCCCAGGTAGGTGAAGCCAGACCAGAGGAAAACGAACAAATTACAAATGTCCCCAGTGCAAAATGAATATAGATAAGTATGCAGAGGCTTCTGCTCACCCACTGATTACTCACACACTGCTCCAGAGGCATCACTGGCCTAGCTCAGCATCATGGAAGTTAATGATAAATTAAACCTGTTAATCACCCCAGGCAGTGGGGCCAGCCTGAGCTAACACTGGGCGGGTAGGAGATGATGCAGCAAGAAGGGAAGTGGGGGGCGCATTACAACATCCTGAGGGTGAGGCACACCTTGATGTCTAAGATCCCATCTTTGTTCAAGTGTTGTAAGGTCTACCCAGTCTGTACTATTTGATACCACTGCATATTTCAGAAGCTGCCCACCTTGGAAGGTGGGCCTAAACCCTTCTGCAACTAGAGATTATTTCACCATCTTTACACCCTCCCTTTCCATTCCCCCCCTTCACTTGCCCCAATTTGGCCTCCACGCCTGTGTTGTTTGTTCAAGCCTTGAGTCAAAAGTCCCTTCTCTGAAACCTCCAGATCTAAAGTCCTGTTTCTGTCTCCAGAAACTCCACTTTGTTTTCTTCATAGTGGATCCCTGGAGCTCAGCTGCCTAGGTTCAAGTCCTGGCTCTGCCATTAGTTATGTGTAAGTGCTCTGTGCCTCAGTTTCCCCATCTTTAAAAGGGTATTGCTAAGTAGCTACTTCATAGGGATCTGGTGAGGAGGAAGAGCACAAATTCAAATTAAGTGTTTAGAATAACACCTGGCACAGAGTAAGCAATGTTATATGCTGCGGCTCTTACCACCCTGACTGTTGTTACTATTCCTGCCTTTATCATGCATACCAACTGCAGTGGTCAGAAATAATCTTTCTTTGTAGGCATTGACTGTTTGTCATTGTGCTCCCTGTCAGAATGTAAGCTCCATGAGAGCTAGGATTTTCTTGTCTCTATTCCCCCCAGTTTCTCCATTGGTGGGCAGCACATGTGGGTACTCAGTAAATGTGTGGTGAATGAATGCACCAGGAATTGGTGGTTATGATAGTGAACAGGCAATCCCAGGGGGCTGGAGTTGGCAGGGAGATCCATGTGCTCTGTTTGGGGGTATGAAGATGGCATCTGTTGTGGGTTGAATTGTGTACCCCAGAATGATATATTGAAGTCCTAATCCCCCGTACCTGTGCATATGACCTTATTTGGAATAGGATCGTTGCACATGTAATCAAGATGGGGTCATACTAATGACTCCATCTTAATGATTGGGTTAGGGTCCACCCTACTCCAGTGGCTGGTGTCTGTTAGGAAATTTGGACAAAGACACTCAGGACAGTCACATGAAGACAGAGGCAGAGACTGGAGTGATGTATCTGCAAGCTAAGGGATTGTTGGGAGCCACCAGAAGATAGGAAGAGACAAGGAAAGATTCTTTCTTACAGCTTTCTTAGAGAATGTGGCCTTGCTGATAACCTCGTTTCTAGACTTCTGTCATCCAGAACTGAAGGAGAATGGATTTCTGTTGTTTTAGGCCATCTGGTTTGTGGCAATTTGTCATGGCAGCCCTAGAAAACTAATACAGCATCCATCCATGAGCACAGTGTCCTATGGGGGTGGGGAAGACGTGGGAATGGTAGCCCAGCTCAGCATGTTAGCTGGTTTTCTATTGTTATACAACAACATTATACAAAATTAGCAGCTTAATATAACACACTTTTATTATCTCACAGTTTCTGTGGGCCAGGATCTGGGCATGGCTTAGGTGGTTCTCTGCTTTCAAATCTCCCAGGCTGCAATCAGGGTGTCAGCTAGGGCTGAGGTCTCATCTGAGTCTCGACTGGGCAGAGTTCCATCCCCTGTGTCTCTAAGACTGGAAGCCTCAGTTCTGGACTGGTGTTGGTCAGAGGCCCCCCTCTGTTTCTTCCAAACCAACATGGTTCCTTGCTTCATCAAAGCCAGTGAGGGTGAGAGAGTCTCCAGCAAGGTGGACATTGTGATCTTTATGTGGCATAATGACCATTGCCATCTTCTATTCATTAAGAGGAGGTCACAGGGTCTGCCCACACTTAAAGGAGGGGATTACATAGAGCGTGAGCCTCAGGAGCTGAGGATCAGAGTGTGTCCCACACAGTCAGGATGGCAAGGTGAGAGCTGGCCATACCACTGGCATCTGGTGGGATTCTGTTCCTCACGGTCAAGGGGACCTGGAGGCAGTTCTATGGCAACTGGTAGCCTGGGGATTCTTCCATGTCTCTCAGGCCATGGGAACTGTGCATCTTTGCACATTCCTCTCAAGCCACAAGTGCCTTTAAACTTGAGGGTCTTTTTGTTAATTGGGCTTCCTTTTCTCTCAGTTATACCTTTACTCAGTTTGAATTGAATACAGCTATACCTAGGACACTGGGAATATGGCATAAAGCAGAAATAGGCTGAATTTCCACCCTCAAGGTTTTAGAGTTCAGTGTGAGATTTAGACATGAAATAACTGAATGCATCCTAGTGGATGCATCCCACGCAGTGGGATTTGTGCTTTGATGTCCAGCTGCAAGGTAATGTGAAAGCATGAAGCCTTGGGATCCAGCTTGGTCCTGGGTCATGAGGAGAGTTCCCAAGCAGTAAAATGACAGGTGCAGAGGTCCCACATGTTCTGGACAGAACATGATACTTTCTGGGAGCAAGGAGAAGGCTAGCAGGGCCCTCTCTATTATATCTCCCGTAGATTGTAGGTTTTAGGGGAAAAGGCTTGGCTGTTTTTTGTTCATGATTATTGTCTCGAGTGCCAAGCAATATGTCTGGCATGGTTGCTACTCAAGGATATCTGCTGATTAAGTGAGACAGAGGGTGAAGAGGGAGAGTAGAATGAGAGGCAGTAGCTATGGCCCAGATGGCGCAGACCTAGTTAAACTTTGTCCTTTAATCAAAGAACAGTGGGGGGGGGCCCTCAGATGTTCTGTCCACTCTCTAGAAGAGAGGTATCATTGGAATGCATTTCTAGTAATCACTGTGGCTGTTGTGTGAACAGGGGTTGGAAGGTGAGAAGGGATGCCAAGAGGTCAGGTAGTCAAGAGGAGGCTGGTGGAAGTTCAGGGCCCATTGATAAATAAACAGAGAGGAGCAAATGGGTCCAAAAGTTGATTTTGGGAAGTAAAATGAAGAGGGATCATGAGCAGATATATAAGTGAGGGGATGAGAAGTAACCAGATGGCGTATAGTAGCCTGTGTCATAGTCTAGTGATGTCCCTGGAAGCAGAAGGTTGTCATTTAATTCCTTTGCTGTTAATGGGTGGCCACATATGTCAGGACAAAAGTATGCTGATGTTCAATCAGCTCCACCCTTCCCAGGGTATGCTGCTAAAACTTCAGATGTTCCATTGCCTTCCTTGTAGAATGGGCCTAAAATACCTACTTGTTGGCACTGCTGGAAAGATCTGTGACAGTCAAAGGAATGATAGCAGCTGGCACATGGCCTGGCACAGAATGGATGGAGGGTGAACCTACTAGCAGTGTGACCTGGGCAGCTTATTGAACCTCTCCACGCCTCGGTTTCCTCATTGCTAAAATGGGGTCTGTCATTCTGCTATTACAGCAGAATAGACCAACCCAGAACTCGGTAGCTTGGAATGACAATCACTTACTATTGCTCGTGCAGCTGTGGATTACCTAGAGGCTTGACTAATCTTGGCTGAGGCTACTTGGCTTCCTACTGTAGGTCTGTGAGTCAGCCAGGGTGGCCCTGCTTCTCATGTCCCTCATCCTTCTGGGATCAGTGGCAGGGGTACAAGAGGCAAGTGAAACCATGTGGAGTCTCTCAAGGCTGAGCCTTGGAACCAGCACATGGTCACTCCCGACTGGATAGCACTGGCCAAAGCAAATGACACTTTTAAGCCCAGACTCACAGGATAGGGAAGAACACTGCCCAGAGTGAATCCAGGGCAAGGGTGAGGATGTAGGGGAAGGTGAAGAATTGGGACTGGCAATTGAATCTATCCAGGTCTCTCTTAGTAGTGGCCTCCTCATAGTGTGGGGGATGGTTGAATTTATCTGTCACCTTGGCTGGACCATGGGGTGCCCATATAATTGGGCAAACTTTATTCAAGGAGTTTCTGTGAGGGTATTTCTGGATGAGATTGACGTTTAAATTAGTGGACTTGAGGAAAACAGATTGCCCTCCATAGTGGGTGGGCCTCATCCAACCAGCTGAAGACATGAATGGAACAAAAGACCAGCCTCCCCTGAGTGAGAAGGAATTTGTCATCTGACAGCCTTCAGATTTCATCCGCCACATTGGTTTTTTTTCTGCCTGACGGCCTTCAAATCACTTCTCCCTGGCCTCTTGCACCACTGGCCCACCCTGCAGATTTCGGACCTACCAGCCTCCATAACTGCATGAGCTAATTCCTTATAACAAATCTGCCTTGATGTAGGTGTACATGTACTTCTCTCATTGGTTCGTTTTCTCTGGAGAACCCTGACTAATACTGTGAGCAAAGAACTACAACATACAAAGCTCTTAAAACCCTGCCTGGGCACTTAATAAATGACCCATATAAACAAGTGTGTCTCTGCCTCAGCACTGTTGTCACCTTGGGCCAAATAATCCTTTATTGTGAGGGGGCCATCCTGTGCATTGTAGGATGTTTAGCAGCATCCCTGGTCTCACCTACTAAATGCCAGTAGCACCCCCCCACCCCAGTCATGACAAACAAAAATGTCTCCAGACATTGCCAAATGTCCCCTGACCAAGAACCACTAGTATAAATGTTAGTTATCGTTATTTATGTGAGTCACTGTATGTTGTATGGTCCCTTTAACTATTATTTTTCTTCTGCTGTTTTACTTAAGTCATTGCTATGAAAGGCTTTTGGAAGGAAAGTGAGCCACAGCATGACACAGTCAGCTATGAAAAAAAACAGTGCAGTTTGTTTTTGCAAATTGACTTCAAAGGAATGAGAAAGTTACAAAGAGCTCAGCCTAAGCCCTGGCCCCTGAAGACTTCTTTGGAAAACCAGACAGGCAATTCTTGTCACCAAAAGCAGCAGTGGCTGCATTTTACACAGTGGCATGGGCTGAACAAAAATGTACCATCTTGGCTTTGGAGCTCTGGTCTGAGGATGTGTGCAAAGTGAAGCGTGAAGCTTCTGTTCTCTTCACTCTGTTTTCTGCTGAGATCTTAAGTGGGTTCTTTTATTTTGTTTGCCATATAAAAAGGTTTTCATTTTCATTTTGTTCTCTCTCTCTCACACACACACGCACACACATACACCATGAACAGTTAATAATCTTGTGAGATCCTAGTTTTATTCCCATTTCATAGATGAAGAACCTGAGGCTCAGAGAGGTAAAGTAACTAGCCTAGAGTTGCATAGCTAGTAAGGATGCAGTCAGTATTTATTATTATTTTTTAAAGATTTATTTATTTGAGGGGCGCTTCGGTGGCTCAGTTGGTTAAGCGACTGCCTTCGGCTCAGGTCATGATCCTGGAGTCCTGGGATCGAGTCCCACATTGGGGCTTCCTGCTCAGCAGGGAGTCTGCTTCTCCCTCTGACCCTCCTCCCTCTCATGCTCTCTGTGTCTCATTCTCTCTCTCTCAAATAAATCTTAAAAAAAAAAAAGATTTATTTGAGAGAAAGTGAAAGTGTGAGAGAGAGCACAAACAGGCAGAGAGGCAGAGGGAGAAGCAAACTCCTGGCTGAGCAGGGAGCCTGATGTGGAGCTCAATTCCAGGACCTGGGATCAGGGCCTGAGCTAAAGGCAGATGCTTAACTGACTGAGTCACCCAGGTGTACCTGCAGTCAGGATTTAAACCTGTTGGTCTGATTGTGGTGTTGAACCCCCTAAGCACAATGCAGTGCTTTATCAAGGTAAATCTGATTATATCCCCAAAGGTCTCAGAATTGCAGGATAGGAGAGACCAAAAATTGAACTGAGTTGTCACTCCCCCAACTGTGTGGAGTAGATCCTGAACGAAGTGTATAAAGCACCAGGTATTAAAGTTTATGAGTCTATTAATCCACAGCTTTGGAGGAATTAAAGTTTCATATTGATGATAAACCTTCCCCAATAAAATGTAAGGGAAGCGGGAATAAATCTGATTTCAAAGGACCCCAAACCACTTAAACAATTGTATGCAAGATGGATGTATACGGCAGCGATGGGGTGATATGTCTTGTCCGGTGGAAGGTCTTTTGGTAAAGAGGTTTTTGCTTCCGCTAAGTGGTAGAGATAAAATGATCGATGTGTGCTATTGATTTCATGGGAGTTTGCATGAGGGTGAGCACAGCTGGATGAGAAGCCCATGGTGCAGCTGAACACTGCTGAATATGCATTTGGGAGGAGAGGAGGCAAAATGCATTTCGGGTGGCCAATTTCATCAAATAGAGAAAAGCTGGCAAATATATGGCAATCAATCTCCCTCGTTCTCCCTTTTCTTGTATGTCTCCCTCCCTCCCTCCTTGTGAGCAGCTGAGCTATAGGGTGTTGGTTTAAACACAACCCTGGATTAGAATCCCAGCTTTGTCATTTATTATCTCTGTGACTTTGGGCAATGTACTTAATCTTCATAGGCCTTGGTTTACTTGTTTATTTTTTTAAATCATTTGCTTTAGAATAGCTTTAGATTAATAGAAAAGTTGCAACAACAAGTTCCCATATACTCTGGACCCAGCTTCCTTGTTGTTAATATCTTTCATTACTGTGGCATATTTGTTAGTTACTGTACCAATATTGATGATATTGATGCATTGTTATTAATAAAGTCCACACTTTAAGATTGCCATGGTTTTGCCATGCCCATTTTCTGTTCTAGGACCCCATCCAGGACCTCAGGTTACATTTAGTTGTCATGTTGTCTTAGGCTCCTCTAAACTGTGACAATTTCTCAGGCTTTCCTTGTTTTTAATGATCTTGATGATTTTGAGGAGGACTGTTCGGGTATCTTAATAGAATGTCAACTAAGATCTGTTTGATGAGTTTCTTATGATTAGGCTGAGGTTACGGGTTTGGGGGAGGAAGACCACAGAGGTAAAGTGCTGTGTGCATTATGTCCTCTCAAGGGTACAAGGCATCAATATGAACTATAACTGCTGATGGCGACCCTGGTTACCAGGATGAGGTGCTTTTGTTGGTTACTCCTTTCTGCCCTTCCCCTACTGTATGTAGTCTTGGGGAGAGCACTGAGGATCCCCTTCATTGATGGGGGAGCCTCTACATAAATTACTTGGAATTCTTTATGGAATATTTTTCCATTCTCCCACATTTATTTATTCAATTATACATTTATACCAATATGGACTCATGGATATTTATTTTAGACTTTGAGTTATAATCCAGTAGTGCATTATTTGTTTTGTTGCTCAAATAGTTCCAGCTTCATTTGGGCCTTACTTTTTTTTTTTTTTTTTAAAGATTTTATTTATTTATTTGAGAGAGAGAATGAGATAGAGAGAGAGAGAGCTCATGAGAGGGGGGAGGGTCAGAGGGAGAAGCAGACTCCCCGCCGAGCAGGGAGCCCGATGCGGGACTCGATCCCGGGACTCCAGGATCATGACCTGAGCCGAAGGCAGTCGCTTAACCAACTGAGCCACCCAGGTGCCCATGGGCCTTACTTTTTTTGATAGATTTATTTTCCTAGGGAATAAATGGGGTAATCAGGGATGAGAATACAGTGAGGTGAGTAGTGGTGTGAAATTTAAGGGAGTGCCAAAAAGCTCCGTAATTAATATATTAGTGCAATATTTGAAATGAATCAAAATGAATGAAACAAATTTCGTGATGAACAAAATATCAACATTTTAAATCAAGACAGGACCCATAATGTATGTAAATTGTTTTACCAGGTACCTAGCATTTAGTACATATTTAATAGCATTTAATAAATCTATCAATTCATATGGCTGTGCCAGTAGATCAGTGATTCCTTTCTCAATAATATTGGGTAACAAACTACCCAAAAACTTGGTGTGTCACGTCAAACAACAGGCATTAGTTAAGCTCACAAAACTGTAGGTCAGCTGGGGTTCCTGCTGGCTTGCCTATGTTCACTTGTGTGTCTGGGGGTCATTTGTCTGTCTGTCTGGCTGATCTTGCATGGCCTCAGCTGGAATGGCCAGGGCAGCTTGCCTTTGCCCCCATGTCTCTCATCCTTATTCTGGGACAAGCAGGCCCGTATCTGGGTATGTCCTTGTCATGGTGACTGCAGAGAGTAAGAGAGTACGTGGAAATGTGCAAAGCCTTTTGAGGTTCAGACTCAGAATGGTGCATCATCTTTTCTGCTCCCTTTTGCTGGGCAAAGCAAGTCACAAGGCTAGCTCAGATTCAAGGGAAAGGGGCAGTAAGATCCAACTCCTCAGTGAGAAGCACACAGGTCATGTGGCAAAGGGCATGGTGTGGAGACAGGGAGGAGCGAAGAACTGGGGCCATTAATGCCATGAGCTTACCACAGCCAAAAACTGTTTTAGGTGCTGGGGAGACATCAGGGGACAAAACAGACCCAAATCTCTGCCCGTGGGGAGCTCACACGGTAATGACAATGATGATAACAATGGTGATAAAGAAGGGACAACTTAGTTCTGTCTCCTGTCAGCTCCACGTGGACACTGTTCTCTGCAGCTGTTGGCCCTTGAGGGGCCTTGGCAGCCAGTGCAGAGCTTCCGTGTCAGCTGTGGACGGCAGGATCAAGTCTGGGGAAGGAATCCAGCCTCTACGAAGTATGTGGGAGAGGTGTAATACCCTCTCAGGGGCCTTCTATCTTATCGATCTACTTGTTCATGAAAATCAGATCAACAGCTCTTACCTTGGCAAAATGGAGGCTGTTTTAATTGAGATAGAGGAAGATGTATTTCCTTAATTTCTGCCTAACAGAAAATCCCTGTGCCTGATCAGTTCGGGTCAGTTTGAAGCACTTGCTGCTATAAATGACGTTCATCTAAGGTTATTCATGGTAAAAATCAATATTCAATAGTTGGGGGAAATGTGGCAAGTTCTGCCATAGAGAAGTTCTGTGAAGAAGAGAGACTTGCTGGTTCATGAAAAGCACCAGCCGTTTAGCCTTCTGAGATGTCAGTCACTCAACCCTGTCGCTCCTTAAATGGCTTCTCAGGCACAGTGCTGCATGCTTTTGCATGCATTGTCTCACTTAATCCTCAGTACAACCCAAAGAGGTGTTGTTATTTCAATTTGTACATGAAGAAACTGAGGCCCGAGGTAGTGTTGCTGAGACCGTGAGTGACAGAGCGAGGATTTGAGCCCAGGATCTCAACTACCACATTGTCTCCCTGACAACTCTTTCCCAAGGTAGCTGGTGCTAGGTGAGTGTGTATTCCCACTCGTCTGAGGATGGTCAGCAAAGATGCCTGATTGAGCATATGGGTGGCAGTCTGAGTTTTGCATCTAGTTCCAGTACAGAAATGCCTCTCCACTGGAAGAAATTAAACTTGATGGGAAATGAATAAGCTGGGGTGAAATCAGATCAACATATCTTCCATCATTTCCAGTCTTCTCTTCCTGTCTCCTACTGCTTCTTGCCCCCATCACTTCCTGTCTTCATTCCTCCCCTGTTGGCCTTGGATAAGTTACCTGACCTCTCTGAGTCCTGGTTCTTGGACTGTTTAATAAGTAGAATAATGGCCATGTTTCAGAGTAACAGTTATATATGATCATGTATACGAACGGCGCACTCAGGACGGTAATTTTCTTCTCTCATTTCTTAGTAAGCACTGGGTAAGTCCTGATTCCTCTCTTCCTCCTTTCTGGCTCTTGTCCTCAATAATCTCCTGGGAAGATTGGTGTATACCAAGGCATGAAAATGATGAAATGGATGTGAAGATACGCGAAACAAGTGGAAGGCCATGGAAAGTACACTTTGTTCATCAGGGACAGAGACCTCCTCAGGCTAGCTCAAGTCAAAGGGAAGTTGGCAGGAGATAGGTGCATCTCACAGAGGGTTTCCTGGGCCTGAAGCTGGGATCTGGGAAATCAGCAGGATTACACAGCCAGCCTCAGACCCCTTCTTGGGATGCTTGGACTGCCATCCCTGCTTCTCTCTGCCCAGCCATTCACTTTCCTCTCACTATAGACTGGCTCCCTCTGCTCACTCTTCCATCTGTATGCAGCCCTGATGGCTTCTCTCAAATGGTGGCTTATGCTCTGAGTCTGCAGGATCTTTTACCTTGGTTTCCAATAGCTTATTGGCTCAATCTCTCAGTATATTGATTGCAAAATTCCAGAGGAGAGAATCTGGTCCGAATTTGAAAACTTTTCCAATCCTGGTCCAGTTAGCTGTGAATGATGGTTCTACCTCTACCAGGGGTTGGATAGGGTGAATTCTCTAAGAGGTGTGTTTGGGGAGGTAGTGCCTGGCATCTCCAATATGTCGGACTTTCTGTGAACTCATTAAAAGGGTGAGAAACAAACTGGATCAGAAATAGATGAAGGACTGTCCTCTTTCCTCACTTGCCTTAAATTATATTAATGTTAAACCTAATATTATTTAAGCAGTACACACATAAAACTCCTTATAAATGCCTTATGCTTATTGCTCTTAAGCAGATGTAAAGCTAAAACAAATTTATGAACTAAATACAAACCTATAAAACCAATAACATCCAAATTAGCAACATTAATTTAATGTGATGGATGATGGTCCTTGGCTGAAACTAAATCACTTCTGATAAAGTGCATCGAGTACTGACTGCTGGAGTATGGGTTCTTTTGAATTAGATGTGCCTGGACTACTGTTTACCATGTGGGATCCCTTCTCATCTACCACTCTGTCTTCCAAAAGGACATTTTTTGACCTTTGCCTTGACCTTCAGCTTGGAGTGTTAAGATCACTTCTGTTCTTTCCCGTCGGCTCAAGACAGTTGAAGTGGTACCACTTAACACCGAGGAGATTATAAACACAACCACACATGCTCCATGTGCAGTAGGATGAACCAATGAAGGGAGTCAACCAGGTGATGCAGAAAGTGCATGCATCAAGTTTGAATAGATGACTTTTGAAATTAAAATTTAAAATAATAAAAATTTAAAATTTTCAGAGGAAACTCTTAAATCCACAAGGATATGTCCATGCTAGAACCCCAGGACGGTACTCAGACTAGTTCAGATTAGTGGATTCTGGTTCTACCTCCATTATTCTCCAGAGGTACGACCACAGGGGAGTCCTTTTATCTCTTTATGTCCTCACCTGTGAAATGAAGCTTCCTGCCCTATGGAAGACACAAACCCATCATAAGGAAATATGTAAGACAAAGTATCTGAAATTGCATTGAAAATCACAAATTCAAGTGGTGGTGGTTATGAGCTGAACTGTGTCTCCCCAAGACAACTGAGTCTCCCCTTTGGGCTTGAAGTCCAAAGCCCCAGTCCCTCAGAATGTGAGTGTATTTGAAGATAAGACCTTTTAAAAAGATAATTAAAGTAAAATGAGGTCATATGAGTAGACCCTATTTCAATATGACTACTGTCTTTCTAAGTGGAGATGAGGAAATTAGACACGCACGGAAGGTAACCATGTAGGAGAAAACAGCCACTCACAAACCAAGGAGAGAAGCTTCAAAGGGAGTCCATGCTTCTGACACTTGGATCTCAGACTTCCAGCCAGAAGTGGAACCAGAACCGTGAGAAGATAATTTTCTGTTGTGTAAGCACCCCCATCTGTGGTGCTTTGTTATGGTAGCCCCAGGAAACTAACCCAGTGGCAAAATTGGCAAGTACAAAGTACTGGCAAATTGGTTAGCAGATTTCCCGAGTTACGGTGCTAGCACAGTTGTTTTCCATGCCCTAGGGCAATTATTTTCATATTCTGGTTTTACTTTCTCTGAGATGGGGTAATGTATAGATGTTGTCTTTTACCACTGGGCATTATGTGTGGTAAGAAGGGGGGAGGGTGTGTGCTTATATATGCCTCACTGACCAAAAAAAAAAAAAAAATCTATTAAGTATCCCAGATTTATTATCTCTTGATAAGACAGCCTGGGCAACTTGGTTTCCAACTACTTGGTAACCTCATTCTTTAAGACTTCTCTTGAGCGTCATATCCATTCATTCAACAAATCTTTATTCAGCCCCACTCTGAGCCAGGCACTGTGATGAATAAATGCTGTATAGTGGTGAGCAAGGCATATATGGCTCTGTCCTCATGGAACTTAGAGTCTATCAGAAGCAAATACTAAAAGGATAAACTAATAAATACACAATTACACAACGTGGGCTCTGCTGTGAAGCAGCAGTAATAGTATGTGATAAAGTTGTTGGAAGAATGTGGAGAGCAGCAGTCCAAGCAGAGGGAACTTCCCATGTATAAGGAGGGAAAGGAGGTCAGCATGAGTGTGGTACAGGAAGGGGAGAAGTTAGGAAGAGCAGACTGTGGGACTGATTCACCTAGGATCTCGTAGGCTGGGATAAAGATTTTGGATCTCTTAGTTATTAGAATTTTTTTTTTCAGCTGTAAGTAGCAGAAATCTCAACCTGAAATGGCTTAAGCTATAAGGAGATAAATACTTTCTCATTAGAAGCAGTCCACGGGCAGGGGAATGGGACCGACTCCTTCGGATGGCTACCTCGACTCCCATTTTCTTAGCCACCTTCCAGACATAGCAGTTCTGGCCAATGAGCTGGAAATGAAACTGCTCTGGAGTTTCCAGGAAACCTTTTGCACTGCTCTCTCCCCTCCTATTTTTTTTTCTGCCTGGACTGGGATGAGATGGCTAGAGCTACAGCAGCCCTCTTGTAATCTTGAGGGGAAAAAGGCCACATAGTAGGTTGTTTTTTTGATCATGTTTATCCCCCCCCCCCAATAAGGATGTTACACACCATCTTCTGTAGGAGGAGCATGCCTCCCCTCTTCATTGTCAATATGGCCACGTGACTTTGGCTAATAGAATGTGAACATATATGAGGCTTGGTCTGAGCAGATGCCTTAAATGCAGTTGGGTGGTTAGACTCAGCCTCTCTGGTTGGAATTCCCTCACTCAGTAGAATGGGCATGTGGAGTCTGCTCCTTCAGTCTGGGTGTGGGAATGAAGTCACATGGGGCAGAGCCACAGCAGCTGCAGCCTGTGTACCCCTTGAGTAGATCATGCATATTGTTGTTGAAGGCCACTGAGATTTGGGGGTCATCTTTCACTTTAGCAAAGCTGATTAATTGAAGCCAAGTGAGTAAATACCCTGACCAGCTCCTTATTTCTGGAATTATTTTTTTTGAAGATTTTATTTATTTGAGAGAGAGAGAGAGGGAGAGACAGACAGCCCAAGCACATGCGAGAGAGCATAAGCGGGGGGAGGGCAGAGGCAGAGAGAGAAGCAGGCTCCCTGCTGATCAGGAGCCCGATGATGCAGGGCTTGATTCCAGGACCCCAGGATCATGACCTGAGCCAAAGGCAGACGCTAAACTGAGCCACCCACGTGCCCCACGAATTCTTATTTTGTGAGAAAAATAAATCCCTATCTGTTTAAACTGCTGTAATTGGGTTTTCTGACCCTTGCAGCCAAAAGCATTTCTAAGGAAGGTGAGGAGTTACAGGTTGACTCAGGCCAGTGGAATCACCAGGGCCCCCAGCTTCTTTTGTCTTTCCATCTGCCATGCCTAGTGTATTCTCAGGCTAGGTCCATTCGAGTCTGCAAATCTGTATAATTACTCTCTCAGGTCCAAGCAGTCTGTGGAGACTCAGTAACTTCTGAAAAAAGAAAAAAAAAAGATGATTGCAGCCATGCACAACTGTTTTTAGGGTCGAGAGTTATTCTTTTGAAGCCTCCAGCAGACGTGTCTCTCCCTACTACCTGCCTACCACCACAAGGTCTCATTGGCTTGAACTGGTTAAATGCCCATCCCTAAACCTATCAATTAGGTTCATAAGTGAGACCACCATGATGAGGCAGAATAGAATTTGGAAGGGGAACTTGTCCCTAGATAAGCAGGTAAGCATCTGCTAGAGATCGCCTCTGGAAGCCATTTCTTACCCCAAGACTGGGTTGGGAGCTTCCATCCCTGGATCTTATCTCGTAGTGTATTGCCATGCTATCACTTACTGATGGGTCTGTTACCCCAGGAAGTTCCCATTTTATCTCCCTGTGTCTCCAGCATTTGTCCAGAGCCTGGCAGATAGCAGGTGCCCCGTAAATGTTGAGGTGGATGCATGGGGATGGTGACCCACTGAAGGTGTCAGACTGCGGAGGAGCTGGGTAGGGAAAAGACTGGCTAGGTTGTAAGATGAGGGTAGTGACAGGCTTACTTCTCTTTCCTAGCACCCAGGATTTAGTGGGAGGATGGGGGTGAATGTATGTTCAGTGAATATATGAATATATGCTGGAGGCAGCCAAACTCTTCGGAGTGAGCATCCTGCTTCATTCACTTTGAAGGAGTTAAACCCATGAAGGTGTTAAGATCTGGGCTCAAATTTTGATTCTTCAGCTTTTTTCTTGTGTGATCATAAGCAAGTCAGTGTATCTCTTTGAGCCTTTTTGCTCATCTTGGGGCTAACAATAGGTCCTTATCTCAGTTGTAATGTGCCTGAAGCACTTCACATACACAAAGTGTAGTTGGCACCCAAATAGCGGAGCACCTATTTTCCCTGCCTGCCGGGTTGAACAGAGGATCTGGACTCTGGGAGGGAACAAGTTGCAGAGCCCCCTGGAGGACAAAGGGTCCTATTGCATCCATCCGGGCCCTGCTGAACCGCAGAAGGGGTTAAGAGCCCTCCTGGCCCAGGACAAGACAAATGGTCTTTCAATGTGCTTCCTATTTAAAGCTGGATGATCTACAGACACCCCGTGAAGTGTGCCATTCGTAATTTAAAGGGCTTGTGGTTGAGAATGTGCCAGATTCCTTCCACCAGCCCCACAGGTTGTAGCGAAGACATGCTCTGGGAGAACCTATTTAAAGAAAACGAATTGTGAGATGGGTGATTGTTATGAGCTGAAACAAAGCTGAGCTTGTGAGCTCTGGAGAATCTGCATTCCGTGTCCCAGACCATGATAACAGGAGCAGAGTGTAGACCTCTGTCCATGGGTGTTATCGGAAGGGAACCACACTCTGAAAATTCTACCTCCCTACCCGCCATTAAGCCGTATTCCTTTGTGTCAAGCACTGCCCTCAATAGGCTCCTCTTTTAAAAGTCTCTGGGGGAGGGACAACCCAGTAAGTAACTTAAAAATGTGTGAATTTCTTATTTAATTGGAGAGTTGGCACATCAGGATTTCTTGGAGTGTTGGTCTTGAGGAGTCCTGAAGTGGGGCTGAAGGGAACAAAGGGACATTTCAATTTCAGCAAAGCCTCTCCTCTCTCCGTAAAAGTGTGCTTGCTTGCAGCTGCTCTTCCTTTGGTCCCTCATACTTGCTGTCCTTCCTAATAAGACCTTTGCATATATAGCACCACTGTGATCATACTTCCTTTTCACTTCATTAATTCCTATTTATCATTCTGATTTCAGCCCTTTCATCATTTCCTCTGGACGGAAGGCTAGCAAATGTGCCCAAAGTCACATAACCAATCAGATTTGGATTCCCATTCAGACAGCTTTATTCCAAAGCCCGCACCCTTAAACACAATGACAGGCTTGCTAAGCACAAACGTGTTATGGATGTTTCCTGCACACCAGGCGCTTCCCTGACAAATCCTATGCTCTATCTTCTCTTCCCACCCCATGGGGTCATTTCTATCATACACCTATCTTAGTTGTGATTTCAAATTTGTTTGTGTGGTTCTTTGATTATGTCTATCTTCTTCAAAGCTTATCGTTTACTAGGGCGAGGAATTTTTTCTTCCTTCTTAGCACTGCTTTCCTAGTGCCTAACATGTAGGTCCTCAATAAATAGGTTGACTGGATAAATGAAAAGAGGGTTGGAAAGTTTCTAGGCAAGAGTTGCTTATCATGGTGAGCTCTCAAGGTGGCCGAGGGCCTGGCCTTCCTCCTTGCAGGGTCAGGGCCTTTGGTCACTACCTCTCAGTTGAGCAGATGTGGGGATTAATAGTCAGCCCTGACACTTTTTTTTTTTAAAGATTTTATTTATTTGAGAGAGAGAGTGAGAGAGAGCACATGAGAGGGGGGAGGGTCAGAGGGAGAAGCAGACTTCCTGCTGAGCAGGGAGCCCGATGCAGGACTTGATCCTGGGACTCCAGGATCATGACCTGAGCGGAAGGCAGTTGCTTAACCAACTGAGCCACCCAGGCACCCAGTCAGCCCTGACGTTTATTAAGTGCTTCTAAGAGATTTATATGAACTATCTTCACTTGTTTCACAAAGCAACCCAATGAGGGTGGGTACTATTACTCTGACGTTAACAGTGAAGGAAACAGAGAGGCTGAAAGGCTTATGTAAAGTTACACAGGAAGGGAGGAGGTCAGGTTCACACCCAGACAGGCTGGCTCCAGAGCCCACACCTTTAACATGGCGATTCAGTCTTACAAAACTTCCCATTGATGCATACACTAAGTGCTGACTTTTTAATATTAATGTTCGATAAGACATAAAACGTCCAAGGCTTGCCTGTTCCCTTGAAGGCAAACTTCACTGTAAACCAAATTATCATGTAAAGACTGCTTAGGAAGCCTGACTGCAGAGGGAGGGGAACTGGTGTCAAGACTGAGGCTTGGGGGCTGTGTGACTGTGACAGATCCACAGTGTGGGTGGGCCCACCCCTAGAGAGTGGATGGGTGTCATGTCAATTTATAAGGCATATGGCCAAGTGCCTGGTATGCACTAAACACCCATAAAATGTTTGTGGGCAGTAGGTGTGTCATTGTGCTTAAGGGTGCAGGCTTTGAAGTAAGACGGCATGCATGGAAATCCAAGTAGGCTTGGTTGTGCGACTGTGGGCATGTCTGCTGGCTGCTCTCAGCCTCAGTTTCCTCATCTGTGAAGTGGGAGTAATAGCAGCAGTAGTCCCTCATGGGATTTCTGGGAGGGTTAAAGGGTAATCCTTTAATGAGTATAAAGCACTGTTGTGGTGTCCAGTGTCATTGTAACTCTGGCCGGGGGGTGGGGTGGCGGTTTGGAGGGCTCTTCCAGTAACTTGCAGAAGCCCCACCATTGCCAGTTTTTAAAGGTAATTAGGTGGCCCATTTTTGGAAGGGCTGGTGCTAAGTTGAGGCTGGGGCTTGGCTGGATCAGTGCTGCTTTCCTTCTCTCAGATAAAACTTCTGCTATGCTAGCCTTGTTATCGGGGCCATAGTGGGTGCTGGCCAGTGGGGCCCCAC
This sequence comes from Callorhinus ursinus, assembly GCF_003265705.2. NCBI lineage: Eukaryota > Metazoa > Chordata > Mammalia > Carnivora > Otariidae > Callorhinus > Callorhinus ursinus. Next base: position 11,498,699 of record NW_027397075.1, on the reverse strand, counting down.
GTATCAGGTATAACCAAGTCCACTCCTCAGCAGCACAGACGAAGGCCCAGGGCTGACGCTGGGTACTTCCGACTGTCCTACTTCAGATCATGTGTTCATTTCTGAACCATTTGGCAGTTAAGCACTTTGTTCAGGCCCAAGTCACATGATGCCATTTCCTGGGTTCATGGAGGAACAACCCCCTTTGAAGCCAAATTGTCAGAAAAAAAGGGGAGGAATGATCCTCAAATCTGAGTGGGCACTGGGTGAGGAGTTGAGAAGTGTCCACTTGACACTGTTATTCCTGTCATCATTGCCATCATTATTGCTTTTGTCATTACTACTATCACCTTGTGACTCAGCTCCCCCATGATAATCTGGGTTAAGTTAAATAGGCCTGTGAGTGTGGAAGAGAACAGGTCATTGTTTCAAGCCTATTTCCTCTTCATGGCCCCAAAGGGGACTGTAACACTTGTGCTCACATTCCATTGCTGGGGACGCTGTCACGTGACCACACCTAATTCCAGGGGAGGCTGGGCAGTGGAGTCCATAACCACCCCCCACCCCATGACATCCTCCATGCTCTTTGCTCTTCTGCTTACTGGCTGCAGATGAGTGTGGTGATTTTAGGAGCCACAGTGGAAACAAGATGGAAAGAGCTCACATCCCTGAATCACTGCTGGAGGGGAGTTTCTCTCTGGTCCAGAACAGTTATTTTAGATTTTATGTGAACAAGAAATATTTTTCTATTATGTCTGAGCCATTGGAGACATAGGGGCTTTGTTGTTAGAGCAGCTAGTGTTGTCCCTTACTGACACAGTGCCTCGTGCCCCTCCCTGCTCCTCTTCCTCCTGTTGGAGGGCAGGGCAGGGTTAGGAAGGTTTGTGGACAGATGTCTGTGCCAGGGATGCGAGAGGGCTGCAGGAGATCCTGTTCTTGTAAATAGCTTACAATCTCTCCTGGAGTCCTTGCACTTTGAGTTTGAGGGAGCTTTGAGAGGCCCCCTAAATGACAACGCATTGTCATGAGCCTTTGGGTTGTGTCTTTGATACCCAGGTAACAAAGTGGGATTATCCGAGAAAATATTATGTTATCAGTTTAATTGTAAAGCATAGAGGCTCCCCTGAGAGCATGTACAGTGACTTCTACCTTTATGAGAAATTTTATGACTTGGAATTGCCTGTCAGGATGTTTAAGCAGCCCCTTGGAACATCTAATAGCACCCTCATAGTCATTACACACCACTAATGGGTGCTGAGCTTTCCAAACACCTATTTACTGCATGGATTTAGTCATCCTGGAGGACCCATTTCTGATTAAATAATACATGATTTTAAAGTGTCTAAGTACAGTATACATGCCCAGGGCTGTAGTTCTGGGTCCTAAGGTTCTTTGGCTGCAGACATTCTCATGAACTTCCTTGATGGGGACCCACAGAAATATTCCTCTTTGTCAGGGGTTTGAAGCTACAGTATCCATTTTCCTTGGGGGTAGTGGAGGAACTGTGGATTCCTGCCCTCCACCCTTGAGATTGACTCAGTAGATCTGACATGTGGAATCTGCATTTTAAAGAAGCATACCCAAGTGATCGTTCCATGAATATTTATGGCACACCTACCTTGCGTCAGGCTCTGTGCTCAGCACCAGGGCTGTATCTGAGACCAGAGCAGGCATGGCACTTACTACCTAGAGGGGACAGAATTACAGGGCAAAGCAATCTCTGGTCCTGCATATTCCCCCAGCAGTTCTATGTTTCTTTTTTGGCTTCTCGCTGTCTGATCCTTTATTCTCTAGTTTTTTAACTATTAGACTGAAATTTGATTCTAGTTTGGTTACATGCACTCCCTATTGCTTGGATTTCTTGCTTGTGCCAAAGGAACCCACCCCCCGCCGCCAGCATCAGCTCCATAGGATTTTCCTCCCATGTCCTGTGGAGCAGAAGACTCCCTCAGGCTGTGCAACTGTGTGCAACTTGTCTAAGCTTTCAGGCTGCACTTGCCCCATCTATAAAATCCTAACGTACCTGCCTGAGGGTGCATGACCTTGAGACCCTTTTGTTATGGGTTGAATTGTGTGCCCCCCCATTTCCTATGTGAAGTCTTAATTCCCCAGTACCTCAGGATGTGGCCTTATTTAGAAAGAGGGTCACTGCAGACATAATTGAGATGAGGTCATGCTGAAATAGGGTGGGCTCTAACCCAATATGACTGGTGTCCTTATCAAAGGGAAAATTTGGACATAGAGACACAGGGAGAACGCCACGTAAAGATTGGAGCTATTTTGCTGCAAGCCAAAAGTCACCAAAGGTTGTCAGAAAACTTCCAGAAGCTAGGAGAGAAGCCTGGAACTGATCCTTCCCACATGGCCCTCAGAAGAATCAACTCTGCTGACACCTTGATTTTGGACTTCTGGCCTCCAGAACCATGATGCAGTTAAATTTCTATTAAGGTACCCAGTTTGTGGCACTTTGCTATAGCAGCCCTAGCAAAGTAATATACCCTTTGAGCCTTGATATCTTTGATTCTTGAACACAATTGTATAAGTCTTATTCCCAGCAGTCCTAGAGACTGGCCCCCCATGTGCCTACACCATGCTGAGGTCTGTAGTAAGATAACATCCCATTGTGATAATAATGAAGATGCTTATGACCCCCTCACTTACCATTTATTGATTGCTTTTATTGTGCCTGGTGCTTCTCTCATTTATTGCTTCTATTGACCCTGTGAATAAAGATCTAGAACCAATTTTAAGAATTTGGAATTGAGGTTTAGAGATAGGAGGTGACTTGCCCGAGGTCAAGCAGCTAATAAGTGGGAGAGTCAGAATGTGAACACAGCTTTAACCACTACCCTATAAAGCCTGAACTCTACTGTAAATATTGGTGTTTACTAGGAATTACCCTCTAAGGCAGGGTTTCTTAACATCAACACTATTGACATTTCAGCTCAAACAATTTTTTGCTCTGGAGCTGTCCTGTGCATTGTAGGAGGTTTATCAGCATCCTTGGCCTCTATAAGAAACCATCCCAACACCAGTTGTAACAACCAAAAATGTCTCCAAACATTGCCAAATGTCCCTGAGGGGGCAACATTGCCCCCAGATGAGAACCACTGCTGTGCAGGATGTATCTTTTTAAATCACAGCCAAAGTGGTCCAGGAAAAGGGCTCCTAGGGAAGCAGGGCATTTCAGAGTGTGCTCAGAGGAGGGCTTCTCTACCATGAGTAACACATGCTGTCCAGGTGGGCAAGAACTGTTAATCACCACACTGCAGGCTCTCTGCAAAGAAGCAGAGAAGGGAAAAATAGGGATTTTTATGGCCAGTCTTGGTTACCATTTGTCCATGTTGCCATAGATCTTTAAAGCGTGGAGGCAAAGAACTGGGAGTTCACCTAGACCCAGGAATGGGGCACTATGATTAATGTTTGTGGCTCACTATTCACTTCTTAAGTACCTTTTGGCAAGGGGCAATGATGAGAAGATTTAAGAGCTGTATTTGAGTCTTGCCTCTGCTGCATCTTAACCTGTAGCATCTCAGAGACTCCATTTTCTCATCTGTACAGTAGGACTAATAAGACCACACACCTTAAGGGGTTGTTGTGAGGATTAAATGAATCAATGTAATTAAGGTGCTTAAGGCGGTGCCAGTCACAACTTGAGAGCTCATCAAATATGCAGCTTTTATAAGGCCTCATTTCCACTGGTGGAGCTGGGTTATAGGGACACAGCAAGTTCTTGATCCGGGTTTCAGCCTCCATGCTATGGACATGTGGGGCTAGAAAATTCTCTGGCAGGGGCTATCCTATGCCTTGGAGGATGTTGAGCAGCATCTCTGGCCTCTACTCACTGGATTGCCTGTAGCACTCTCTTCCTCTAGTTGTGACAACCAAAGATTTCTCTGGACATTGCCGGATGTTCTCAGGTGGGTAAACCTGCCCTTAGTTGAGAAGCACTGTTGGAGATTATAAGTGCCTATAGACCTTCCTACTCAGCATCAACATCACCTGGGAGCTTGTTAGAAATGCGGAATCTCAAGCCCTGTCCCAGACTTACCAGAACCTGCATTTCAGCAAGATCCCAAGGTGAGTTAGATGCACATCAAGGCTTAAGGAGCAGGGCTTTAGGGAACTAACCCACAGGATATGGTATAGAGTGGGCACCGGGTTAGTTGGATGAATGAATGACTTGTGGCAAAGACAAAATTTCTTCCTTTAAGATTCTTAGAGTCATCCATATTGACTGCTGCACTCCGAGTTTGCTGGCTCAGACACAGGCCTGACATAAGTGCTTTACTGAAAGTGGTGTACCCAGGAACCCTAGTTCAGCCAGGCCCTCCTGGATCAGGTGAATTGGAGTGGTGGATGGTGAAGACCAGGCAGCTGTGAGCAGAGTTAGGACACCTGCATAGTGTACTCCCAGCCTCTGAGCGGGTTCTGCTCCCTCCCTCTCTATGTGGAAACCATGATATAGACACTTTGGGATGGGGACCTGGAATCAGTGTTTTCAAATGCTTCCCAGGTGGTTATAGTGATGCTGAGGAGCTAAAGCATATACATCAATTGTATATGTATACATTTTTAAATATACAATTTAAATATTCTATATTTAATAGAATATTTAAATTACAATTTAATTTAAATATACAATTGTATATGTATATACTCTATTTTTTTTAAGTTTGTGTTGCAATGAGCTTTTTAGACAGCACATTAGAAGAAGCTTCAGAGGGGGCGCCTGGGTGGCTCAGTTGGTTAAGCGACTGCTTTCGGCTCAGGTCATGATCCTGGAGTCTCAGGATCGAGTCCCGCATCAGGCTCCCTGCTCAGCAGGGAGTCTGCTTCTCCCTCTGACCCTTCCCCCTCTCATGTGCTCTCTCTCTCCATTCTCTCTCTCTCAAATAAATAAATAAATAAAATTAAAAAAAAATCCTAAACTTCCTTAAAAAAAAAAAAAGAAGAAGAAGAAGCTTCAGAGGGCGGCTGCGTGCCTCAGTTAAGCGACTGCGTTCGGCTCAGGTCATGATCCTGGAGTCCGGGGATCGAGTCCCGCATCGGGCTCCCTGCTCAGCAGGGAGTCTGCTTCTCCCTCTGACCCTCCCCCATCTCGTTCTCTCTCTCTCTCTCATTCTCTCTCTCAAATAAATAAAATCTTTTTTTTTTAAAGAAGCTTCAGATATATCTAGTAGCTTCACAGTTCTTATTTTGCTCCTAAGAGTGCAGCAAAGGTGAATGGAGCAAGAGAAGGAATGACGAAGTAGGAGAAGGAATCAGAAAGGAGAATGGACATGTTTAGCAGGTTGGTAAGCACTCTTTGTCATGGACCAGGGGCTGGTGATTTTGCATTGGTGGACAAAGACGATTCACAAAGTCCCTTTTACAAGACTCAAGTCTGAAATGTCAAGCAAAGTTGCAGAGATTGAGCATTAATGCTTCTAGAAAAAAAACATCATGTTTTAACAGGACTTATGATACCTGCTGAGCTGATTCCAAAGGAAATGTGCCTTAATAAATACACTTGATGGTGGTAATGGGAATTATCCTTCAGTGTGGATGATATCACTGGGAAGAGAGGATGAGCTGCAGGTTGTCTGAGCGAGGCTCCCCGCTTAGGAATACATTTTCTGTTGGTGGTATGTGTGCATGTGTGTGTGTTCCAGAGACGCACAGAACATTTAAAGTCTGAGCAGACTCCGTGACAACTTCAAATAGAGGCTTGGATGAAAGCCCTCCTGGGCCCCAGTAGCCATCTCAGCATGGATGAGGTATTATCAACTCCTGATGAAGATTGCTTTTAAAATAACTGGGTTCTCCAAGATCCTAATTCTGGAAATCAATTAGATTAATTGGCCTTGTAAAAAGACCATGTGGAATGTGTTTCAAGGTTATTGGGGAAATTCTGAACCCATCAGAGTGATTAGCTTGCAGAGTATGATGTGGTCTGTGCTATTGGTATGTTTGATGTGGTTTACAGTGTAGCTTTGAAATGGAGCTGTTACCTTCTTCCAAGATGATGTGGGCAGAGGTGTTCATCAGAGTTCTTAGATGCAAATGACAGAGTGACTCAGAGTGATTTAAAGAGAACAGGAGTTCTTGAGATGGTGATGAGGAGCCCACACAGTCAAAGGCCATGTAGCCAGGATCATTGCCCCAAAAATCACACCACTAAACTAGTCACGTATAGTAGGGAATTTCTGAAACATAAGGAGTTTACAGATGCTGTGTGGCTGCAGGAAGTGAAAAACTTTTGGTATAGAATAGGCATTCATTCACTGAGAAAATATTTCCTTTTTTTTTATTTGACAGAGAGAGACACAGAGAGAGAGGGAACACAAGCAGGGGGAGTGGGAGAGGGAGAAGCAGGCTTCCTGTGGATCAGGGACCCCGATGCGGGGCTCGATCCCAGGGTCCTGGGACCACGACCCGAGCCGAAGGCAGACGCCCAACGACTGAGCCACCCAGGCGTCCCTGAGAAAATATTTCTTGAGTGCTTACTATGAGCCAGTTCTACGTGCTTGGGAAATCACAGTGAACAAAAACAGAGATAATGAACTTCCTAGAGTGTATATTCTACTGGGAAGAGACAAAAAAAAAAATGAGTTATAGAGCTGGGTTGACAAATATGGTAGCCACTAGCCAGATAATTAAATTTAAACAATTAATTGAAATTAAATAAAATTAAACATCAAGTTCTTTAGTCATATTAGCCACATTTTAAATGCTCAAGAACCACACAGGGCTAGTGGCTACTCTATTGGATAGCTCATGATCTCAGAGTCCAAAATCTCCTCTAAATCACACACACCCTCCATCTATATTACCCAGATTCAGTATGGAGGAGGCTTTGAGTCTGATCCATCCTGGGGCATAACTTATTTCCATCTATGGGCCTGTGACACTGAAGAAAGAGGTTATTTGCCCCCAAAATACAGTGTTGGGGCAGGCGTGAGATAACAGCCATGGACATTCTGGTTCAAAATAGAAAAATGGAAGGTCAGAAAGAGTCGCAAGTCCTCAGCAATTTATAGAACTAGCCAAGAAAATTTGGTAAGATGTCAAGCCTTAGGAATAATCCTCTGATATGCAGCCTCACTCACCCTTTGGGTCATCCTTGCTTCTTCATGAAAGTTTGCATGTGTTTTGCAATTAAATAGTTTTATCAGTCTGTTTCTTGATGGTAGAATTGGGGGGACTGACAGCTTTCTTTGATTTCATACTCCCCCTTTCAGTCCAATGTGGCAGTGTTTCTGCTGACAGAAGTTTCTCAAGAACTTTGTGGATCTCTCATGTATGTCACAAGGTTCATTATATTAGACAAGAGGCTTGTCCATAGATATTTTAAAGATAGTTTCTAATTTTGGCCTCTGCTGAGATGTCGGAAGGGGGCCTCTGAGTCATATCCATAATCTCTTCAAAGAGCATTTTTTGAGGTAACTGAATAACCTGATATTTTGATCTTCCTGGTAAATGAGCAAAAGGTTGTATAGCCACACCCTTGGAATTTTTTCTAGAGCACCCTCTCTTGACAATGAATTTCTTAATTTTAGCATCTTTTGACATCTGGGCAGGCTTAGAAGTTTCCAGATAGGGGCGCCTGGGTGGCTCAGTCAGTTAAGCATCTGCCTTCAGCTCAGGTCATGATCCCGAGGTCTGGGATCGTGAATCCCGCATTGGGCTCCCTGCTCTGCGGGGAGCCTGCTTCTCCCTCTCCCGCTCCCCCTGCTTGTGCTCTGTCAAATAAGTAAAAATTTTTAAAAGTTTCTAGATAATCCAGCCCTGCTGCTTTTTTACTTAACAGTTGTCCTCTCCATTTGTTTCTCTCCACTCATATTTTACAAGAAGCATCAAAAAAACCAGGTTGCATTTCCAACATGTTGCTTGGAAATATTCTATGTTAAGTATCCATGGTCATCCTTGTAAGTTCCACTTTTCACAAAACTGCAGAACACATTCTGCTAAACTCCTTGTTCCTGTATAACAAGGATCATCATCCTCTAGTTTTCAGGAACATGTACCTCACTTCCTTCTGGGTCCTCACCGGCAGGCTTTAATGTCCATGTCTGTACTAATAGTCTCTTGAAGGTGATTTAGATGACTTCCATCATGGTCCTCATAATTCTTCTAGTCTCTCCCTATTGCCCAATTCCAAAGCCACTTCTACATTTTTATATATTTGTTATAGTAGCACTTCATTTTTAGGTATCAAAATCTGTTTGTCTTTCATTGCTGCTGTAACAAATTACCACAAATTTGACAGCTTAAAATAATACACATTTATTATGTTATAGTTCTGGAGGTCGGAAGTCTGGCCTGGGTCATATTGGGTTGGACTCAAGCTGTTGGCAAGGCTTTTTTCCTTAGTGGAGGCTCTAGGGAGGAATCTGTTTCTTTGCTCATTTGGGTTGTTGGTAAAATTCCATTCCTTGTGGTTATAGGGCTGTAATCCCTATCTACATCCTGACTATAAGCTTAAGGGTATTCCCAGCCTCTAGAAGCCACAGCATTCCTTGGGTTGTGGCTCCTTCCCTCCATCTTCAGAGCCAGCAATGGCTGACTGAGTCCCTCTCATGTCACATTTCTCTGACCCAGCTGGGAAAGATATTCTCTGCTTTGAAGGACTCTTTTTTTTTTTTTAATTTTTTTATTGTTATGTTAATCACCATATATTACATCATTAGTTTTTGATGCAGTGTTCCATGATTCATTGTTTGTTCATAACACCCAGTGCACCATGCAAAACGTGCCCTCCTCAATACCCATCACCAGGTTAACCCATCCCCCACCCCCCTACCCTCTAGAACCCTCAGTTTTTCAGAGTCCATCATCTCTCATGGTTCGTCTCCCCCTCTGACATACTCCCCTTTTCTTCCTCTCCTGTTATCTTCTTCTTTCCCTTTTTTCTTAAAATATGTTGCGTTATTTGTTTCAGAAGTACAGATCTGTGATTCAACAGTCTTGCACAATTCACAGAGCTCACCGTAGCACATACCCTCCCCAATGTCTATCACCCAGCCATCCCATCCCTCCCACCCCCAACCACTCCAGTAACACTCAGTTTGTTTCCTGAGATTAAGAATTCCTCATATCAGTGAGGTCATGTGATACATGTCTTTCTCTGATTGACTTATTTCACTCAGCATAACACCCTCCAGTTCCATCCACGTCGTTGCAAATGGCAAGATCTCATTCCTTTTGATGGCTGCATAATATTCCATTGTGTATATATACCACAACTTCTTTATCCATTCATCTGTCGATGGGCATCTTGGCTCTTTCCACAGTTTGGCTATTGTGGACATTGCTGCTATAAACATTGGGGTACATGTACCCCTTCGGGTCCCTACATTTGTATCTTTGTGGTAAATACCCAGTAGTGCAATTGCTGGATCGAATGGTAGCTCTAATTTCAACTGTTTGAGGAACCTCCATACTGTTTTCCAGAGGGGTTGCACCAGCTTGCATTCCCACCAACAGTGTAGGAGGGTTCCCCTTTCTCCACATCCCCGCCAACATCTGTCCTTCCCTGACTTGTTAATTTTAGCCATTCTGACGGGTGTGAGGTGGTATCTCACTGAGGTTTTGATTTGGATTTCCCTGATGCCGAGTGATGTTGAGCACTTTTTCATGTGCCTGTTGGCCATTTGGATGTCTTCTTTGGAGAAATGTCTGTTCATGTCTTCTGCCCATTTCTTGATTGGATTATTTGTTCTTTGGGTGTTGAGTTTGATAAGTTCTTTATAGATTTTGGATACTAGCCCTTTATCTGATATGTCGTTTGCAAATATTTTCTCCCATTCTGTCGGTTGTCTTTTGGTTTTGTGGACTGTTTCTTTTGCTGTGCAAAAGCTTTTTATCTTGATGAAATCCCAATAGTTCATTTTTGCCCTGGCTTCCCGTGCCTTTGGCGATGTTTCTAGGAAGAAGTTGCTGCAGCTAAGGTCGAAAAGGTTGCTACCTGTGTTCTCCTTTAGGATTTGGATGGACTCCTGTCTCACGTTTAGGTCTTTCAACCATTTGGAGTCTATTCTTGTGTGTGGTGTAAGGAAATGGTCCAGTTTCATTCTTCTGCATGTGGCTGTCCAATTTTCCCAACACCATTTGTTGAAGAGACTGTCTTTTTGCCATTGGACATTCTTTCCTGCTTTGTCAAAAATAAGTTGACCATAGAGTTGAGGGTCCATTTCTGGGCTCTCGATTCTGTTCCATTGATCTATGCGTCTGTTTTTGTGCCAGTACCATACTGTCTTGATGATGACAGCTTTGTAATAGAGCTGGAAGTCCGGAATTGTGATGCCGCCAGCTTTGCTTTTCTTTTTCAGTATTCCTCTGGCTATTCGGGGTCTCTTCTGGTTCCATACAAATTTTAGGATTATTTGTTCCATTTCTTTGAAAAAAGTGGATGGTATTTTGATGGGGATTGCATTGAATGTGTAGATTGCTCTAGGTAGCATTGACATCTTCACAATGTTGATTCTCCCAATCCATGAGCATGGAACGTTTTTCCATTTCTTTGTGTCTTCTTCAATTTCTTTCATGAGTATTTTATAGTTTTCTGAGTACAGATCCTTTGCCTCTTTGGTTAGATTTATTCCTAGGTATCTAATGGTTTTGGGTGCAATTGTAAATGGGATAGACTCCTTGATTTGTCTCTCTTCTGTCTTGTTGTTGGTGTATAGGAATGCCACTGATTTCTGTGCATTGATTTTATATCCTGCTACTTTACTGAATTCCTGTATGAGTTCTAGCAGTTTTGGGGTGGAGTCTTTTGGGTTTTCCACGTACAGTATCATATCATCTGCAAAGAGTGAGAGTTTGACTTCCTCTTTGCCGATTTGGATGCCTTTGATTTCTTTTTGTTGTCTGATTGCTGTGGCTAGGACTTCTAATACTATGTTGAATAGCAGTGGTGAGAGTGGACATCCCTGCCGCGTTCCTGACCTTAGGGGAAAGGCTCTCAGCCTTTCCCCATTGAGAATGATACTCGCTGTGGGTTTTTCATAGATGGCTTTTATGATATTGAGGTATGTACCCTCTATCCCTATACTCTGAAGAGTTTTGATCAAGAAAGGATGTTGTACTTTGTCAAATGCTTTTTCTGCATCTATTGAGAGGATCATATGATTCTTGTTCTTTCTTTTGTTAATGTATTGTATCACGTTGATTGATTTGCGGATGTTGAACCAGCCTTGCAGCCCAGGAATAAATCCCACTTGGTCATGGTGAATAATCCTTTTAATGTACTGTTGGATCCTATTGGCTAGTATTTTGGTGAGAATTTTTGCATCCATGTTCATCAAGGATATTGGTCTGTAATTCTCTTTTTTGATGGGGTCTTTGTCTGGTTTTGGGATCAAGGTAATGCTGGCCTCATAAAATGAGTTTGGAAGTTTCCCTTCCATTTCTATTTTTTGGAACAGTTTCAGGAGAATAGGTATTAATTCTTCTTGAAATGTCTGATAGAATTCCCCTGGGAAGCCGTCTGGCCCTGGGCTTTTGTTTCTTGGGAGATTTTTGATGACTGTTTCAATTTCCTTAGTGGTTATAGGTCTGTTCAGGTTTTCTATTTCTTCCTGGTTCAATTTTGGTAGTTGATACATCTCTAGGAATGCACCCATTTCTTCCAGGTTCTCTAATTTGCTGGCATAGAGTTGCTCATAATATGTTCTTATAATTGTTTGTATTTCTTTGGTGTTGGTTGTGATCTCTCCTCTTTCATTCATGATTTTGTTGATTTGGGTCATTTCTCTTTTCTTTTTGATAAGTCTGGCCAGGGGTTTATCAATCTTGTTAATTCTTTCAAAGAACCAGCTCCTAGTTTCGTTGATCTGTTCTACTGTTCTTTTGGTTTCTAGTTCATTGATTTCTGCTCTGATCTTTATGATTTCTCTTCTCCTGCTGGGTTTAGGCTTTATTTGCTGTTCTTTCTCCAGCTCCTTTAGGTGTAGGGTTAGGTTGTGTATTTGAGACCTTTCTTGTTTCTTGAGAAAGGCTTGTATTGCTATATACTTTCCTCTCAGGACTGCCTTTGCTGTATCCCAAAGATTTTGAACAGTTGTGTTTTCATTTTCATTGGTTTCCATGAATTTTTTTAATTCTTCTTTAATTTCTTGGTTGACCCATTCATTCTTTAGTAGGATGCTCTTTAGCCTCCATGTATTTGAGTTCTTTCCGACTTTCCTCTTGTGGTTGAGTTCTAGTTTCAAAGCATTGTGGTCTGAAAATATGCAGGGAATGATCCCAATCTTTTGGTACCGATTGAGACCTGATTTGTGACCTAGGATGTGATCAATTCTGGAGAATGTTCCATGGGCACTAGAGAAGAATGTGTATTCCGTTGCTTTGGGATGGAATGTTCTGAATATGTCTGTGAAGTCCATTTGGTCCAGTGTGTCATTTAAAGTCTTTATTTCCTTGTTGATCTTTTGCTTAGATGATCTGTCCATTTCAGTGAGGGGGGTGTTCAAGTCCCCCACTATTATTGTATTGTTGTCAATGTGTTTCTTTGCTTTTGTTATTAATTGCCTTATATAATTGGCTGCTCCCATGTT
>NW_027397075.1:11477832-11481178 GCF_003265705.2 Callorhinus ursinus | reverse complement strand
TGTACTTTGTCAAATGCTTTTTCTGCATCTATTGAGAGGATCATATGATTCTTGTTCTTTCTTTTGTTAATGTATTGTATCACGTTGATTGATTTGCGGATGTTGAACCAGCCTTGCAGCCCAGGAATAAATCCCACTTGGTCATGGTGAATAATCCTTTTAATGTACTGTTGGATCCTATTGGCTAGTATTTTGGTGAGAATTTTTGCATCCATGTTCATCAAGGATATTGGTCTGTAATTCTCTTTTTTGATGGGGTCTTTGTCTGGTTTTGGGATCAAGGTAATGCTGGCCTCATAAAATGAGTTTGGAAGTTTCCCTTCCATTTCTATTTTTTGGAACAGTTTCAGGAGAATAGGTATTAATTCTTCTTGAAATGTCTGATAGAATTCCCCTGGGAAGCCGTCTGGCCCTGGGCTTTTGTTTCTTGGGAGATTTTTGATGACTGTTTCAATTTCCTTAGTGGTTATAGGTCTGTTCAGGTTTTCTATTTCTTCCTGGTTCAATTTTGGTAGTTGATACATCTCTAGGAATGCACCCATTTCTTCCAGGTTCTCTAATTTGCTGGCATAGAGTTGCTCATAATATGTTCTTATAATTGTTTGTATTTCTTTGGTGTTGGTTGTGATCTCTCCTCTTTCATTCATGATTTTGTTGATTTGGGTCATTTCTCTTTTCTTTTTGATCAGTCTGGCCAGGGGTTTATCAATCTTGTTAATTCTTTCAAAGAACCAGCTCCTAGTTTCGTTGATCTGTTCTACTGTTCTTTTGGTTTCTAGTTCATTGATTTCTGCTCTGATCTTTATGATTTCTCTTCTCCTGCTGGGTTTAGGCTTTATTTGCTGTTCTTTCTCCAGCTCCTTTAGGTGTAGGGTTAGGTTGTGTATTTGAGACCTTTCTTGTTTCTTGAGAAAGGCTTGTATTGCTATATACTTTCCTCTCAGGACCGCCTTTGCTGTATCCCAAAGATTTTGAACAGTTGTGTTTTCATTTTCATTGGTTTCCATGAATTTTTTTAATTCTTCTTTAATTTCTTGGTTGACCCATTCATTCTTTAGTAGGATGCTCTTTAGCCTCCATGTATTTGAGTTCTTTCCGACTTTCCTCTTGTGGTTGAGTTCTAGTTTCAAAGCATTGTGGTCTGAAAATATGCAGGGAATGATCCCAATCTTTTGGTACCGATTGAGACCTGATTTGTGACCTAGGATGTGATCAATTCTGGAGAATGTTCCATGGGCACTAGAGAAGAATGTGTATTCCGTTGCTTTGGGATGGAATGTTCTGAATATGTCTGTGAAGTCCATTTGGTCCAGTGTGTCATTTAAAGTCTTTATTTCCTTGTTGATCTTTTGCTTAGATGATCTGTCCATTTCAGTGAGGGGGGTGTTCAAGTCCCCCACTATTATTGTATTGTTGTCAATGTGTTTCTTTGCTTTTGTTATTAATTGCCTTATATAATTGGCTGCTCCCATGTTAGGGGCATAGATATTTACAATTGTTAGATCTTCTTGTTGGATAGACCCTTTAAGTAGGATATAGTGTCCTTCTTCATCTCTTATTACAGTCTTTGTTTTAAAATCTAGTTTGTCTGATATAAGGATTGCCACCCCAGCTTTCTTTTGGTGTCCATTAGCATGGTAAATGGTTTTCCACCCCCTCACTTTCAATCTGGGGGTGTCTTTGCGTCTAAAATGAGTCTCTTGCAGACAGCATATTGATGGGTCTTGTTTTTTAATCCAATCTGATAGCCTGTGTCTTTTGATTGGGGCATTGAGCCCATTTACATTCAGGGTAACTATTGAAAGGTATGAATTTAGTGCCATTGTATTACCTGTAAGGTGACTGTTAACTGTCTGTTGTCTGTGTTCGTTTCTGCTCTTTGCTGCTTTTAGGTTCTCTCTTTGCTTAGAGGACCCCTCTCAATATTTCTTGGAGGGCTGGTTTCGTGTTTGCAAATTCCTTTAGTTTTTGTTTGTTCTGGAAGCTTTTTATCTCTCCTTCTATTTTCAGTGATAGCCTAGCTGGATATAGTATTCTTGGCTGCATATTTTTCTCGTTTAGTGGTCTGAAGATATCTTGCCAGTCCTTTCTGGCCTGCCAGGTCTCTGTGGATAGGTCTGTTGCCAATCTAATGTTTCTACCATTGTAGGTTACATATCTCTTCTCCCGAGCTGCTTTCAGGATTTTCTCTTTGTCTCTGAGACTCGTAAGTTTTACTATTAGATGTCGGGGTGTTGACCTATTTTTATTGATTTTGAGAGGGGTTCTCTGTGCCTCCTGGATTTTAATGCCTGTTTCCTTCCTCACATTAGGGAAGTTTTCTGCTATAATTTGCTCCAATATACCTTCTGCCCCCCTCTCTCTCTCTTCTTCTTCTTCTGGGATCCCAATTATTCTAATGTTGTTTCGTCTTATCGTATCACTTATCTCTCGAATTCTGCCCTCGTGATCCTGTAGTTGTTTCTCTCTCTTTTTCTCAGCCTCTTTATTTTCCATCATTTGGTCTTCTATATCGCTGATTCTCTCTTCTGCCTCATTTATCCTAGCAGTTAGTGCCCCCATTTTTGATTGCACCTCATCAATAGCCTTTTTGATTTCGATTTGGTTAGATTTTAGTTCTTTTATTTCTCCAGAAAGGGTTTCTCTAATAACTTCCACGCTTTTTTCAAGCCCAGCTAGTATCTTTAAAGTCATGATTCTGAACTCTAGGTCCGACATCATACTAATGTCTGTATTGAGTAGGTCCCTGGCTGATGGTAGTACCTCTTGTTCTTTTTGCTGAGGTGATTTCTTTCGTCTTGTCATTTTGTCCAGAGGAGAATAGATGAATGAGAGAACGAAATGCTAACAGGTTTACAACGTCCCCAGCAAATATACTGTATACAAATCAGAAAAGACCTGAAACCAGGGGAAAAGAAAGGGAAAGAAAGAAAAAAGAAAGAGAAAAAAGAAAAAAAAAGATAAAAACAAAAACAAAACAATACAAAAATAGCAGAATATGATCAAATATGATCAGGCTAGTGCATAGATCAGTGCCACACACTAGATTTTGGGCGTATTTTGGTCTGTTAGAAAAAAGTGCCTCCTAAAATTTTAAAGGAAGAAAGACATATATGTACAAAATAAGGGTTGATACAATGAAGGGATGGAAGATGACTGTAAAGATGAAAATTATAAAAGGTTTTATAAAAGGACTTGGTAAGATAAGTTGTTTGAAAAAAGAAAGAAGATTTAAGAAAAGAAAAAAAAAAAGGAAAAAGGGAGAGAATGTGATCAGGCAGGAGACTAGAACAAAGCCATACACTAGTGATTTAGGGTATATTTTGATCTGTTAGAAGAAACTGTA